>NC_064811.1:17385013-17532542 GCF_023721935.1 Panthera uncia | reverse complement strand
CTTTTTATGCTATTAGAATTGTGCGTAGGGTCAGTGAAAAGCAGGGGGCTAAGGGAGAGAAAGTGGGCAAGTGGGTAAATCCTCACCTTTCACATTGAGAAGTCAATAGATTATGCCTACAACAGGACTAAAATCAAGAACTGGTAATATAAGAATGTTTAAAATATAGTGGTCAGGGTGCCTGGGTGGGTCAGTTCATTGAGCATCTAACTTCAGCTCAGGTCGTGATCTCATGGTTCGTGAGTTCCAGCCCCACACCCAGCTTGCTGCTGTCAGCACAGAGCCCACTTTGGATCTTCTGTACCCCCTTCTCTCTAACCCCCTCCCCCTCAACTTGCACTCTCTCTCTCAAAAATAAACATAAATAAATAAATAAATAAATAAATAAAAGTCAATACCAAAAGGATTACCTGAAAGAGTTAAAGGGGCTTCCTCTTGAGAGAGAAACATGGAAAAGGACCAGGCATTGATGGTTTCTCAGTCTTATTTTACTCTTTAAATTATTTTATTTAATTTTTTTAATGTTTTTATTTATTTTTGAGACAGAGAGAGACACAGCATGAGCAGGGGAGGGGCAGAGAGAAAGGGAGACACAGAATCTGAAGCAGGCTCCAGGCTCTGAGCTGTCAGCACACAGCCTGACGCGGGCTCGAACTCACAAACCCGAGATCATGACCTGAGCCGAAGTCAGACGCTCAACTGACAGATATAACTGAATTTCACGATATAAGAACTACAATGGCTGAGATGAAAAATACACCAGATAGGAGTAATAGCAGATGAAACACTGTAGAAGAAAAGATCAGTGTACTTGAAGACATAGCAATGGACACCCTCTAAAATGAAACATGAGGGGGAGAAAAAAGACTCGAATGTAAACAAAGGATCACCGACCCCTAGGACAACTTCATTTAGCTTAATATACGTGTAATCAGAATCTCCAAAGGAGAAAAAGAGGAAGGGGTAAAAAAAATTTTTTGAAGAAATAATGACTGAATTTTTAAAAATTTGACAAAAACTATAAACCTACAGATCCCAGATCAGTGAATCCCAAGCACAAGACAAACGAAGAAAGCTATGCCAAAGCATAATCACGTTGCTCAGAACCAGTCTGAAGAGAAAAATCTTAAAAGCTACCAGAGGATAAAGATGTGTAATGTCTAGAGGAACAAATATAAGAATACAGTAGTTTGTTGTCACAAGCCATGCAAGCAAGAAGACAATGGAGTGACATCTTTAAAATAATGAAAGGGGAAAAAAAAATTTAACTAGAATTTTATTCCAGTAAAAATATGTTCCAAAAATGAAGGCTAAATACTTTTCCAGACATACAAAAGCTCAAAGGATTCATCACCAGCAAACCCTCAATGCATTAAGCAAGTCCTTCAGGCAGACGGCAATGGATACCAGATGGAGGTACGGATCTACACGATGGAATGAAGAGCACCAGAAATGGTAATTACATGGGCGAATACATAAGATTCTTCTACTATTCAAGTCTCTTTAATAGATAATTTATTGAGTAAAGAAAAATAATCACACTGTAATATAGAGTTTATAACATATGTAGGCATAAAACGTATGGCAACAGTACACAAAGGCCAGGGAGGGAAAAATAGAAGGATGTTGCTGTAAAAGTCTTTAGTTATGCATGAAGTGGTATAATACCACTTGAAGGTAGACTGTAGCAAGTTAAAGATGTATACTATAAATCCTACAGGAAACACTAAAATAATAAAACACAGAGTTAGAGCTAGTAAGCCAAGAAATAATATATAATAGAGTCATTAAAAATAAGTTATCTGAGAAACGCAGGAAAAGAGGGAAATGAGAATAAAAGACAGATGGAAGAAATCGAAAACAAATAGCAAGGTGGTCGATTTAAACCCAACCACATCAATAATATCATTAAATGTAAATGAGTCTAAACAATTGAAAGAGATTATCAGATTGGATAAAAATGCCAGACTCAGCTACATACTCCCTACAAGAAACCCACTTTAAATATAAAGACAAAAGAAGGTTAAAAGTGTCAGGGCGAAACAAGACATACCATGCTAATTCTAACCAAAGAAAAGTAGCGTCGTTATAATGATAACAGGGTAGATTTCAGAGCAAGAATATTACTAGGGATAACAAAAGTCATTTCACAAAATTAAAGGGGTCAATTTATCAAGAGGACTTACAATCCTACATGTTTATGCACCTACTGGCAGAGATCCAAAACTCACGAAGCAGAACCTAACAGAACTGCAAAATATAGACAAATCCACAATTGCATTTGGATATTTCAATTAAAAAGACCAACAAGACTATAGAAAAATGGACAAAAGATGTAAACAGTTCCTTCACAGAAGGAGAAACACATGGCTAGTAAACATTTAAAAAAATGTAAGAGATCATTAAAAATCTGGAAAATGCAAATGAAAACCGCAATGAGATACCATTCTACACCCACACAGTTGGCACAAATTTAAAAATTGGGCAATATCCAGCATTAGAGAGATTGTTGCATGGCAGCAATGTTTATACACTGCTGGTAAGAGAGCAATACGGAAATATTTAGTAAAGTTGAAGAAGCACATAAACCAAAACCTAATAATTCGCATAGCACCATATATCCTGTTACTACAAATGCAAACCGAGAGACATATATATCCATGACTGCAACAAAACAACAACAAAAACCCACACTGGATACAGCTGAAATTTCCTTTTCAGGACAATTAATCAATAAATGAATAAATAAACTATAGAACAGTCATACGATGAAGATTATACTGGAGTAAGGAGTGAATGAACTACATGTATACAGATCAACATGCATAAATCTCCCAGATATGATATTGAGAGGGAAAAAGCAAATTACAAAAAACATACAATGATACATTTCCATTTGTATAATATCCAAAACATCTCAAACTCACAATCTAGCTGATATCAGACAACTAAATTCTTAGACTACATCAAGATAAAAGTTGTATTAATATATTGTAAAAACACTATGAGAGAATCAAGAAGAAAGCACTGAAGAGTTACTTTTGTCATTGGGAGTCAGATAGACTTGCCCAGGAGAAATACTTAAGGCAAGTGTTGAAAAATGAGTTAAGAGTTCTCACAGTGGACCTGATAAGGGAAAAAGCAAATGCATAATTCAGTAGCAATGCTGAGGGTGAACTGCAGAAAGAATGCAGTAAAGACACAAAGACCCCCCAGTTAGCAGGTCATTGCAATATTTTTTGGTAAGAAATTATAAGCTTCTTTTATTTATTTTTCTTCTAAACTTTTTAAACAGTTTTATTTATTTTTGAGAGACAGAGAGAGACAGAGCACAAGCGGGCAAGAGGCAGAGAGCAAGAGGGAGACACAGAATCCAAAGCAGGGTTCAGACTCTTATCTGTCAGCACAGAGCTGACACAGGTCTCAAACCCACGACTGTGAGATCATGACCTGAGCCGAAGTCAGATGCTTAACCAACTGAGCCACCCAGGTGCCCCTATTTTTTTTAATTACTTGGAAGAAAATAAATTGTCTCTAAAGTCCTCACCATGTTAGGACACAGAAGGGATTCCCACAAAAATGTAAAATATTGATATCACCCACAAACCTAAAATCAAAGATTTCCAAGGCTTCCAAGTATTATGAAAATAGCACTCTAGAGTCAGGCATGGGTGAGTTTAAATCCTGTCTCTACCCTTTACTTCACTGTTCTGTACATACAAGGTGGGAAGATAGTGTCTACTTCATGGGGTTCTAGTAAGATCAACTCAGCGAAAGCAAAAGCACTACTAGCAAGGTACGTGGCAGAAGGTACAGGCTCAACAGATATTCTTTTTCTTCTCTTCTAGATGCAACGCAACGAACACTAACTACATTTACACAAAAAGTGACCAGTTGCTCTTTTTTTCTTCTCTCCATGGCCTACTCTTGATACCAGAGGACATACAAAGGAATTACTCTAAATAAAAATATTTGCAAACTTGCCTACAATTAAGATTGGTGTCCATACTTGCATGACTAGGTCTATGGGACCCTTGGCTTCCTGATTTGGAAGACATCATTACAAGTGGGGCCGTGTCACTTTCACTTTTGCCATGACAATACCCTCTGAGAGGACATAGATCTATTTGGACTTCAGTCCTCTGCATAAAAAGAAACCATGTCAGATAAAAATAAGTAAGTGTATGAGCATATGTGTACGTGTGTGTGTGTGTGTGTGTGTGTGTGTGTACTCTTGCTTCAACACCCAAAACTGACATTGCCACATCACCTCTTTTTAGAAGTATTCCCTGACTCCACATTAGACCAACGCCCTCCTCAGTGCACACTCTGTACAATTAACACATTATGTTGAGTCATCTTTAAAAATACCTTTGTCTCCTTTCCACTCTGAGCTCTGTCAAGGCAGGGCCCAGGTTTCACTCATTATCTATGTCTCTCGTGTGCCACAAATGACATATGGAAATACAGGTTCCCAGCTATCTGAACGTAGAGCGTTCCTAGGAAACCTTTCGTAACCTGAAACGGCATAAAGTGAAGAGTATCCCCTGTTGGCATACCACGTTCCACTTTTACGAAAAAAACCATGACCCCATTACCATACTAATGCAGAGCAGTGGCATAACATAAACTTTCAGAAAGCAGGGGCTACCTGTAGTATGTGCTAAGTAAAATGGCTTCTGTGAGGTGTGTTTAGCATTAAAAATAAATATTGATATTTGCTATCTCATCACTTCACAGAAATATGCAGAAGTTATTTTAATGCTCATAAGTTATTGCAAATTATTTGAGAAATGAAATGTGATTAAAAATTCAAGTAATTGCCATTTATAAGTTAGGACCTGGTGTACTTTCAGACAAAAATATGTTTATTTTGGCAATTAACATTCAAATGTATTAAACATAACTATTCTATGTGGAACTTTGAAGTTGTGGTGAGCAAAGGTTCCCTGATCTACTCGCAGGATTCGGTGTCCAAAGCTATTTCAGAAGGGACAGGGCTCCCAAAGTGACAAGAAAAAACATTATACTCTATGGAAATATATTTCAATATCATGTCACAGGAGGGTGGAGGGTTCCAGAAAAGTTGTCTCCAAGGAAAAAAAAAAGGAAAAAAAAAAAGAGAGAAATGAGAAACTGATAAAGCATCCGATGTGTCTGGCCAACAGTGTGGGGATGAATTAGTGAAAGAACCCCAGAACAGGAAGCCATCAACAACAGCCAATCATTAACTCTCAGGCAAAACAAAACCATACACGAAAAGAAACTCAACCGGAGGACATTAAGTGGCTCACTTGTGCACAATTTTTATATAAAACAGTGATGTAAAAACTGAATGAAGATTTAAACAAAATGTGTTATATAACAAAATGGGAAAAAATGGAGACGAAAAAGTTTGCTTTGTGAGTATGGTGCTACAGCAAGCTTAAAAGAAAAAATAAGTCATCTTACAAAATGGGAAGTCACAGGGCACCTGGGTGGCTCAGTCGGTTAAGCATCGACTTCATCTCAGGTGATGATCTCAGAGTTCGTGGATTCGAGCCCTATGTCAGGCTCTGTGCTGACAGCTCGGAATCTGGAGCCTGTTTCGGATTCTGTGTCTCCTCTCTGCCCCTCCCCTACTTATGTTCTGTCTCTCTTTGTTTCTCAAAAATAAACAAATATTAAAAAGAAATTTTTTAAATAGGAAGTCACTGTTATATTTTCAACTACAATATCAAATAATGACTATGTATGCTATTTAGAAACACAAATGTAAATACTAGAACAAGATGATAGGACTCTCGGCTTTAGGGAAACTAAGTAAGAAGTTGAGAGTAGTGACATAAAAGATCTTTCTTGGTTGTTGGGTGTTATAATTCTCACAGCACTATCTGAGTTTTTAATCTAAGTACATGTTATGAAGACAAAATTAAACATTAAATTTGGAATTACAAGAGAAGAGAGATTGGAGGCCTATGTCTACCCTGTTTCCAGGTTAGGAGTGGTAGAACACCCAGAGGCATGTGATAATGTCCAAGTGTGCTGTCCATCGTCCCAGGGACTGGGCTGCTACTGATACTTAGTGGCAGGGCCAAGAATGAAGGCCTGCCCAGTGCAGAGAAGCCACACACAAAACCAAGAAATGCCAACAGCACCTCCACTGGGATACACCGCACTCAATGGGAAAAAGTAAAGAAAAAATAAATGGGTGGGGGTAGAAGGAGGAGGGGGAAAGCAAATGGAAACCATTACATAGAAAATATAAAATAATAATATGGCAGAAAAAAGTTGAAACCATGGTAACCATAAACCCATTAAATAGTCCTATTTGAACAAAATAAAGGTGAAGAGGAAAAATATTTACCATGTAAATATTGATAAAAATAAAGTGGATTTTGCAATATTAATATTATATTAATTATATTTATTGATTGTATAATTATTAATGTTATTATATAATTAATAATACATTAATTCTGACTGGCTCATCAGAAAATCATACAGCTCTTAGTCCCAGAGTCATGGGTTCAAGCTTCAAGTGAGATGAAGAGATTACTTAAATAAATAAAACTTAGAACAATGTAAAAAAATGAATATAAATAAAAAATCATATGGGGCAAAGAGTAATACTCTCATATTAATAAAAGTTATAGCCCACCAAAATTATATAGTAATCACGAACTTTTGTGCATCTATCAATACAGTTTTGAAATATACAAGAAAAAACCTGTGATAAAAACAGGGATATACTGAAAACTCCACTAACAGGAGAAATGCTCACAGAAAATGACAGAGAAAGAGAATTTGATTAACATAGTATATAAGCTTATTCTCTTACAGACAGATGTCTCTGTATGACTTTATATACATAGGTGTATACGTATGTATGTGTATATAACATAAGATACAGACAGACATATGGGAGAAAAGATTGTTACTCAACAAACAGAAAATTATTTTTCAAATACCTTGAAGTATTAACAAATATTAGAATTCATGCAGGCTACATTCTCTGACAATTAAACATAAAAGGAAGAAAGGAAAAAATGAAGAGAAAAGGAAGGGAGGGAGGGAGAGGAAGATTAACAAGAAAAAAATAAGTCAATGTATTTTTTTTTTAATTCTAACTAAATCTTGCAGTAAACAGAAAATAAAGGCAGAATGATCGTTAAGGGGAAAAATGTGTTATTAACATTATCTTAAGAAAAGGCAGAAACCTGAAAACAAACATCTTTAATGCAGCTAAATGCTTCAGAACAGACTTTCCCTAAACAGATGGAAGCTAAGGCAAATGGCTGGAGAGCAAGTGATGAACCAGAGCAGATAGCTTCACCTGTACCCAGGATGCTAGGCACTCCACAGCAATGGGCAGGACCCTGAGGAAGCCACAGGCATGTCTAGGAGAAAAAGACTTCCTTCTAAATATCTACCATAATCAGATGTCATGAAACTGCCTTAAGCATTTTCCTTTTTAGGGGTGCCTGGCTGGCTCAGTCAGTTGACCTTGCGACTCTTGATTTCGGCTCAGGTCATGATCCCAGGGTTGTGGGATCGAGCCCTGCATCCGGCTCCATTTTGAGCGTGGAGCCTACTTAAGACTCTCTCTCTCTCTCTGTCTCTCTCTCTCTCTCTCTCTGCCCCTCCCCTGCTTGTGCTCTCTCAAAAATAAATAAATGTTAAAAGCAAATGTTTTTTAAGCAAAGACAGAAAATCTCCAGCATACAATAAGCCTTAATATCACTAAGCCCACCTGTGTTTATTTCTAAAGAGAAGACAAGAGCTACCCCCACCAAGTGTGAAGAGACAGTGGGCAAAAAAAAAAAAAAAAAAAAAACCACAAAAAACAAAAAAAAACACATTATATATATTATTTTTAATATTTTTTAATTTTATTTTTGAGAGAGAGGGAGAGAGACAGAGTGCAAGGAAGGTAAGGGCAGAGAGAGAGGGAGACACAGAATCTGAAGCAGGCTCCAGGCTCTGAGCTGTCAGCACAGAGCCTGACACAGGGCTCGAACCCATGAACCAAACTGTGAGATCATGACTTGAGATGAAGTTGGATGCTTAACCGACTAAGCCACTCAGGAGCCCAAAAAAACAAAATTATTTTTAAGAGTGTGCCCTGAGGGGCGCCTGGCTGACTCAGTCAGTAGAGCATGTGACTCTTGACCTCAGAGTCATGAGTTCAAGCCCCACATTGGGCATGGAGCCTACTTGAAAAAGAAAAGAAAAAAAGAAGAAGAATGTGCCCTGAGTGTGCCACATGTGGACTGCACTGTGTAATGTATAACAGAACGTGGATGTAACTTAAGTACTGATTTAGTAATTCGGGGAAGTGATAAATTCTTCTAGAAATAAATGGTGAGAGGAAATATTTCAGTCCTCCTTGTGGGACTTGACCCTTGAACTCCAACTCTGCACTTGTCGTGTTGTTGTTTTCTGATGATCCTAATGTCTTTAGCTACAAAGTCTTCTCACGCTCCCCTTTCATTTACTTTAGTCCTGTTTAACATATGCAGCTTTTTGTCTTAACTGCTTTTGCCTCTGCTATTCTGCTATAATTATTCTTATCTTTCAATTAAGTCTCTTTGCATTCAGCCATTGATGCATCGAAACATGCTATCTAGTGAAAGACACTTTTCTCTGTCTTTGAAGAAAAACCCCCACGCTTCTCTTCATCCATCAAAGCACTGCGGTAATCTGAACCGGCTTCAGCTTCTGATTGCCGCTATGCTAATCTGAGCCCCACTTGGAAGAATGGAACAGTATACTGGAAAAAGCATCATGATAATAATAATAGCTATCATTCATTAAGCCTTACAATGGCACAGGCACTTTGGCAAGCACTCTACGTCTGTAGAGAAGGAAAAAAAGTTTTCCTCGACCCTCTTAGGGTCCCTGGCTGGGTCTGAAAATTAAACTGACAAAGACAGAGGGGCACCTGGGTGGCTCAGTCGGTTAAGTGTCCAACTTTGACTCAGGTCATGATCTCACGGTTCATGGGTTTGAGCCCTGTGTCCAGCTCAGTGCTGACAGCTCGGAGCCTGGAGCCTGCTTCGGATTTCAGATTCTCTCTCTCTCTCTCTCTCTCTCTCTCTCTCTCTCTGCCCCTCCACCACTTATGCTCTGTCTCTCTCAAAAATGAACATTTAAAATTTTTTTTAAAAAAATAAACTGACAAAGACAGATTAATAGGCAAAAAGCATGTATTTAAGTTTTACATGCCCTGGGAGCCTTCGGAGGAAATGAAGACGTGGAGAAATGGTTAAACCTGAGTATTTTTATGCTAGGTTTGGTGAAGAGTGGACAGTTGTGGGGGAATATGATAGGTCACGGAGCATGAGGTAAGGGGAGGAAACTGGGGGAAAGTCGGCAAGGTCTATTTATTCTGGTTCTTCTCAGTGTCCCTCTGTCTTCAAAGATAAGGATGCTCCTTTCCTGCAGGTGTAGGGAAGGCGCCTCTCACACGAGCATTTTATGACCTCTGTCAGGGGAGAAGTGGCAGGAGGCCACAGCGACCTTCCCACTTCTGTTGTTTTGGTGCCATACCATGTCCTGAACTCCATCCCACAACTTTCTACCACTGATATCAACCCCCACTTAAACTGGAGGAATCTGAGTTTTCCTTAATTTTAAGGATTTAGAGGAAAGCTTAGGTAACTGACGAAAGTGAAATCGTAAGCCAGGTGTCACTGAATGGAGACTGTGTTCTTATTCACATTTTCTATAAGCATACGAAATTTATGCCTTATGATCTCTGTGACCTCAAGCAATTCACCCCACCTTTCTGTGCCTCTGTTTCCTCATCTTCAAAATGAGAGTGATAATAACGCCTGGGTCATCCTACTTCATAGCATTGCTGAGAAAATTTATCGGATGTATTGTTGCAGTTGATGCATTTAGAACTGGCTCCCTGGGAGGTAGCGTATAATTGTTGGTAATAAACGGTTTTCGTACCCACTACTCTAGCCTATACTGTCTCTCCTAAGAGGAGATCTCAAAGTAGCTAGTCTTTTTAGGAGCCCACCTTGTCTTGCTGGCCTCCTCAAGGTTCTCTTATCAGGACTAGCGGACTGTGTTGCTGCCCTGGCTCTTCGGGCTAGGGACCACCAAGCCTGTTGGGCGTGCAGTGTATCCTGTCTCCACAGTGCTGCAATTCCTCTGTTTCCTGCACTCAGTTGTCATTCTGGACTCTCAGCACCCTAAGAAGGGCATTCGTCCTGTTCTAGAACTTTGGGGCAGGAGGAGATGACTCCTGGACAGCATGCACTATAAAAGCTATCCCCCAGGGGCAAGTATTTTTCTCAGTAGCCTTTTTTTCTGTTTCCCTTTAAAAATAATAATAAAGTTCTTTTATTACATAACTGTGGGACAAGGGATCAACCATAAGCGCTTAAAATGCAAAAGGTGCCCTACATTTAAACCTCTCCTGCTCAGAAGAAATAGCCCTTGCAACATTTAAATCCTTTAACTTTTTCCTCCCTCTTCCACATGAAAATTATAAACAGCACCATGCTGTTAATCTGTAACTTCCTAGTGGCATCATGGCAGATATAAAATACCCCCACAAAACTTCAGCCTCTAGGAATTTGCCTGGCCTGGTTCCAGTAGCAAATCAACTCAAAGATTTTATAAGCAATAATTTGCTTTTCATTATTTTCCTATCACCAATCAGATTTTCATTGTACAACACAACTAAACAAAGAAAGGAGGGTTGGGGGGGGGGGTGACTTCCTAAATCTACCCCATGAATTGCACCAGGTAAAGGACTCTGTTTGCCAGTTAAATACAATGGCCTTATTTTAAATAATTCCATGTTAATATATGTTTTCTAGAATACCTTTATAAATCTGGCATTTGTGCAAAGGGGCTAATGGCATCCTTTTTTTGACTAATAGAAATCACAGTCTTCAGAGTCAGCTGAATCTTTTTATCATACCAACAAATATTTATGGATCACACAATGCTGCAGATACGGAGGCATGACTCCAGACTTTAAATCCTGGTTCCCATTTCCCAAGAGAAGTGAGAAGAGCTGGGAGTGAGTAAACGTGGATACACTGACTTGAGGAGGGATGGGTCATGTCCAGATATTTGCACCCTAAAGAATTGTGAGCCCACTAACTAATGGGGCAGGAACTCCTGACAACCTGCCTCAATAGGAATTTGAGGGTTTTTTTCTGTAATTAAAATTTTTTTTCCAGAACTCCCACATACTAATTCACCCCGGATAACTTCACTTCGTTGAGTCTGTGTCTTCATCTGTGAAAAGGGAATAATTACACAGGAAGTGTGTAAAATGTCCGGCATGGTGCAAATAATAGTTGTTAAAAGGGGGGGGGGCAGCCCTTATTGTTATTACTCCTGTCACTCCTGTGTTAGCAAGCTTTTTCTATATGTGGCTTTCATGTTTTCAAACATCTCATTAGACTTGCTAAGGCGTATTTAGACACATGCAATATACCCAAATGCATTTAATGACAGGGTATGTCGGAAAGCAGCTCTGCTATAGCTTTTGTCTTTTAGAAAGATGCTCTTCGGAACCAATGTATCATAGAAATTAAAAGCCCAACTTGAGGTATTATGGAGTCATAGTCCATTGCCTGGGGAGAGCAGAACCATACATCCCCTCCAGACAGGTCTACCCTCGGTACCGGCGGGTCTTACTAAATCTGTATGTGATCTAGGTTTTGTTATATACTTGAAATGGTTAATTAGAAGAGGTAGGGGAATCTGAAATGTCACAGCAAGTGTCTCCTGGCCCACTGTCACGTTTCATGAATTCTCGTGCGGAAGCCATTTGGATTAAGCAGTGACCCAATCCAAACAAATTGCTTCTGTGCCTCTTATCTCCTATCACCTATTTATGTCCCAATACATCTGCATTGTGCAGCTCAGGAAGATCCATTAAGTCCTTGGGCAGTGTTTATGGCTAGTTTTTTTTATTATTATTTCTTTGAGGTTCAGATTTCTCACATAAAGTGATAGAAAACTACTGTACAGACAGTACATGTTAACATTTTTTAAAAGAAAGGGGAAAAAAAGAAGTTATGTATAAGATTCGCAATTTCAGTCTGGGAATTCTCAGAGCAACCCTGTGGGTGAGAGACAATAATTTCTTGTAGGTTTTAGGTAAAGATATAATTTACCTTTATTTGCAGACACAAAACTCTAAGAAAATATTATGTGCCATCAATGCCTCTGGCTTTAAAAATATTTATGAGATTGAAATAGTTACCTGGAGGCAGACATTTCCTTCCAATGTCATAGGTCAGGCACATTGGCTAACACCCCAGATGATATTGATGTACCTTGAAAACTTAAAATAATGTTTATACCATTTATTTATTCATTCATATATAGAGCACCCATCCTGAAGTATCTGGGACACTGAACAAGGTTTACATAAATCTGACTGTTTTTGCCTCTGGGCCATTTGGCTCAGTCTGATAGACCATAAATATTCAATAATACTTTACAATGACAAAGCATCTTTTATGCAAACATCTCTAAGCACATTATTCACCAATATTACAATCTCCTTTTTAACCTACTGGTAAAGTCACAGAAACTAATTGACTTTCTTCAAGGTCCCACTGCAAATTGTTTATTTTGTAGATCAGAGTCCAGGTGTCCTGATCCTAGCCACAACTAAAGGGAGAGAAAACAAACAAACACATTTTTTAGGTGCTTAGGCTGATGACCTACACTAAATATTTCTAAATTGAATCTATTAGGCAAAACGTCCTCCTTAAAGATGTTAAATGTTGTGATGCATCCAACTGAATTTTACAACTTTTGTTCCAATTTGCCCACGGCCAGTTACCATTTTCAGAGCCCCAACAATGACCTATTTTAATTGAATCCTGCTACAAACACTTAAACTTTCACTCTTTAATCAAATCAGGTTTCTAAATAGAAATTAAAGTTGGAGCAGAACAGCGAAACTTTTCGTGGAAAGGTCCAGTTGAAGTAATGGTGCAGCTGTAACACAAAATACCGCAGCAAAGTGTGAAAAGCTGGGAATTACTCCGAGATTGGGCCAGTCTCAAACACGTCAGGTAATGCAAGTGAAAGAAAATACTTTAAATTCATTATTTTACATCTTCTTTACATTAAAGTAAGGCAGCTTTAGTATAGAGGATTAATAAAATGGCAAAAAAAAATTGAAAGATTTTTAAAATCACTCGCAACCATGACTGCGTTAATAACACATTTACAGACTCCTAACCTCAGGAAGAGTAGTTGACCAAGGGCCCCAGCTCTGAGCCCTGAAATCCTCTGTCCCAAGTGCTGGCCTTTGCACTGAGGCCACACTTTCCTGGGCTGACCTCAGCCAGTGCTGAGTGTGGTGAGGCTACCATGACAAGCCTGTACCTGGGAGATGGGGGACTTCCTGACAGGCGACTTTGGCTCAAGGACTCCCTGAAGACCTGGCTGGGCTTTCCCTTGAGCTGTCATGCAGTCTAAATGCTTCATTCAAAATTCCTTCTTCCTTCCCTCTCTCCTACACTTGTCAGACCTGCATCCCAGCCTCTTCCCACTCCAGTTTCTCTCATGGAGAATAAACTTCTTGCATGATCAACACCATCCTGGCCTCTGCTTCCTGGAGGACCCAGTGTGACATGCCACCTGATGGCAAAGACGATGGTGAGGACGATGGTGTTGATGATGGTGGTGGTCATGATGGTAGTCTAAATAATAATAAGGATTAACATCTACTGAGTTTGTTTGTTTTTTTTTTAATGCCAGGCTGCATGCTAAGAGATTACTTGAGTTATTTCATGCACTATTCCCAATAACCTCCAAAAGGTAGATATTACCCACCTGAGAGAAGTAAGTCTTAAAGAAACTATGAAACAAAAACAAGACCACATTGCTTATGAAAGTCAATAAGCTAACTTATTCAAATATTTTTCATGTTTGTATCACATATATGAAGAGCCACTGCATCAACTCTGGGTAGTTGGGAAAGTTTTTCCAAGCCCTTAAAACAAACAAAGGTCAAGAAAACGAGTCAAGGCCAAGTAATTTAAACAATTGGGACCATTAAAACATCCAAAATAACCATACCCAGTCTCCAATTTTAGAATTTATTGACACTATTAAACAGACCACTTAATAACAAACTAATGGGCTTTTTCTAAACGAAACAATTGGTACAATAAAATGCACTTAAAAAGATTTATACTCCATAAGCATCTTTCTGAGAAAGAACACCAGCTTGGAACTTGTAGCAGCTTGCTAATTCAAGAACAGAACTTTCTGATGGCAGCAAATGCCGTTTAGAATAATTTGAGGTTTCTTTGACTCATAAACGAATTGACTTTGCTCAAGGTCTCCCAGGAATCACTGGGTCAGTCTTCATTCTTAGGAGATGTCTGCTGATGTCTCAAAACAACTCCCTGAATACAGAGTTTTCTGGACTTTTCATGTTAAAGTCTGATTGTGGCAGCTACAAAGTTTCCACAGTATGTCAATTGGCAGTACAAAGGGGTATGCCACCCCCAAAACTCTTAATTTAATTATTAACTCATGTCAGGGAACAAGGTCCTCCAGTACATCATGGAAACAGACCTTTTGTGACTCTTCTGGCACAATTTCTCTCCAAAGTCATCATCCAACATCAAGCCAACCATATCACGGTTTTAGTGTGGTTGCATTTTGTCTTTAGTTGAGCCACAGAGAGTACACTGGGGTGACCCTGGCAGATGCTTGTCTCAGCTGTCTAATATCTATGCCGAGAAGGCCTCAGTTCTCCCTTCACTAAATCAGTTGGACAAGATTTATTGTATACCAACATTTGCCAAGTTCTCAGCATTGCGGGGAACCAAAGGATACATTAGAGTCTCCATCACCTCCATCCCCATGTCTTGTTCTTCATGCAAACAAAGTAGGCAATGGTCAAAGCCCTTTGTAATATTTCCTCCCGTGAAAGACCCCTAGTCTCCCACACTGTGTTACAGAGTGGTAGATGCACATCTCTAATCCGTGCCTGCAATCTAGACCTGGATAATAATTTGTAAGATATATGAAGTAATGGACCATCAAGAGAAAATGTTGCTCTTTCAAAGATCCCCAAGTATGCATCTGTATGATAGACTACAATGACTCCAAAGGAAGATTATTGTCTTTAGAGTAAATAATGCACTTTTTCCCCCAAGTCTCAAAGCCTGTATTTAAATGATTATTCATGGGTGTTGTGGGAGACTTTAAGCCTTAGCCTGGCAATTCCCAACATAAAAATGTGTAATGTTTCAAAAACCTTGTTTATGAGTCACCTACCCAGAAACTCACCATTGCCTCTTACATTATATTGAAATTCCCAAGCCAACCCCCAAAATCTATTTATCTCATTACACACCTGAAGGGTATTCAGTGACACCTACCCCTATTTACAACGTTGTTCCTTTGAGAAAATGTCCTCTAAATTCCTATTCAAGTGACATGTAAAATACATTTCTCCCTGTACTCAGGGGTACATAGGGAGAGACAAGAGGATGAAAATGAGAAGTGAATGAGCTCAGACATTCAGACAGCGATCAGAACCCTGTTAATCTTACACATACATTCAAAAAATGCCCTTCTCTACATGATTATTGCTCATTAGGGTTGAAGAATTATAGCCTCCACTATCAAGACAGATATTTTCAGAATCTGAAGTGACTACCACCCTCCCCTTGGTACCTAGATGAAACATAAACCTAGGTATAGGAAGATTTGACATTGACTTTGAAACTGTCCAACCTCTTGTCTATATTTTCAATATTTCCCCTAACTCCTTTAAGCGCCTATTATAATTAGTATACATTTTAAATAGGTTTTTAAATGGGTGCATCACAAAAATATTTTTCTGTCTTGAATCAAGGTAAACCCTAATAAATTTACAGTTTCAAAATATCAAATAGGCCCTTTTAGATTAAAAAAAAGAAGAAGAAGAAGAAAAGAAAAACCACCTTGGTTTTTTTTCTATTATTAAAATGTAAAGGATTTTTAAAATCTCATTTATTTTGTCAATTGGTTCTGCTTAACATTCTTCAGCCCAGTCCACTCTCAATTATCCATGCTAAGGAAGGGGGATCAGTGGCCTGGATAATCTAAAACAGCAGACAATTTTAAAAGCCCTTGTATTTGGCCTGGGCATACTTTACAATCAAACTCTGATTATCCACACTAATGAAAGGAAGATCAGGCACCTTGAGAAAGATCCAAAGCCAATATAGATGTGCTCAGCTGGTTTAGGGCACCTCGAGGCAGAGGCCCATGTAGCACAGTAGAAGGAAAAAACAGGGCTCCAGCTATTACCAATGGTGACCACCCATGCCATCCAAAATACCAACACACAGCTACAATATCCGTATCAACACCACTTATGATGGTAGTCTTCTTTACATGCGTGGAGTCATGTCCAAATGCCACCATGTAAAAAAGCATGTTGTTTCAAATATTTAATACAAGAGCAGATTGTTCATGTATACTCAAAACCTCTTTTAGGGGTTCCCTTTGCCCCTCTCCATCCCCTGCCCCTTACTACCTCTACTCAGAAAAGTCACATACTCAGAAGAAGAGTATAAAGGATAGAGATGAAAGAGGCAGTATGTTGGAGTAAGAAAAGTTCCAACTTGGAAGGTGGAAAGACTGGACCTCTGTCCCCTGTTGGTCTCTGCTCATGCCAATAGTCAGGTGTGCACCCAAGCGGAGGGAATAATGTGTGCAGCAGTACATGAAGGTCATGGCACATTTAAAGAATGGCATGTGCTTCATCTTGGTCAAGGAAGAAGATACAAATGAAGAAAAGCAAGAGGTGAAGCTGGCGATGTAGTGAGAGGTGAAATTACAAAGTTTTTTTTTATGCCATGCCAGAAGTTCAGAAATTATTCTGTAGAAGATAAAAGACAGTAATAATGTTTTTAATCATTGTTAAAATTTATTAAACGCACACAGGTTGCCCAAGACTGCTCTAAGAATTTGATGTTAATAAACACATTTAATGTTTACAACAACCCCAAGATAGACACTATTATTGTTCTCATTTTACAAATCAGGAAACTGAGGCCTGCAAAGCTTAGGTATCTCCCAAGATCCCTGACTGGTGGAGTCAAGATTCAAACCTAGCCAGTTTAATTTCAGAGCTCTTGTTATCTCTCACAAAATGGAATGATGTGGTCAGAATTTGAACAGACCACACTCTAAGCACTGTGCTGGAGAGACTGCAGGAGTGTGGAGGAGTGAAGGGTATTTCAAGAAGATAAGCGCCAGTTGAGTTCCAGAACTAAAGAAAAGGCAGTAGTAACGGAGGAGAGGATGTAACCAAGAGGTTAAGAAGAGATAGAATAAAAAATAATTGGTTAAATAAAGAAGAGAGTAAGAGGAAGAGTCTAACATGAGTCCCAGAGTGCTGGCGTGGGCACTTTGTGATGGCCTAATAATTTTTAAAGAACCACTTGACCTTGTGCACCAGTGAACTTACCTGGAAAGCAACCCCTACCAGATGGGCAGGCCCAGGAAGGAACAGCACAAGTAATGCTTTTTATTTTCCAGTACAATGCTGGCACATACTCATCCAAATAAACAAATGTCCCATCTTAACTGATGAATTTGGTGGTGACAAAAACAACAACAACAACAACAACAACAACAACAACAACAAAACTCATGTACAATTATGTAGGCTAATATATAGAACCCATACTCCAAACAAATGATTGAGGTACAGCAATTTTTTCTTGTTTTTCCTGGTTAAATATATTGAATCACATTTAGTTTTTCATGTAACATCCATGAACACTATAGAAAGATAAGAAAGAAAAAGCACAGGCTGATGAGAAAAGATGCAGACATGTTATAGCTTATCACGATAGTTGTTAAGTGTCATAAAAAAAAGCCAAAACCATTTATAGAACACTCGTATTCAGGTGAAAAATATAAAAGAGTATGTGTGCATAAAATTCCATGGATGGGGGAGTCTGGGTAGCTCAGTTGATTAAGCTTCTGACTCTTGATTTCAGTTCAGGTAATGATCTCCACAGTCCGTGAGACTGAGCCCCAAGTTGGGCTCTGTGCTGGTAGCACAGAGCCTGTTTGGGATTCTCAATCTCTCTGCCCCACCCCCACTCACACGCATCCTCTCTCTCAAAAATAAATGTATAAACAAATGTATACAAAAAGACTAGAAGTATATTAACCATGAACTTGAAGAGAAGTGGGGGCAGGAAGCATGAAAGTAATAAACAACAATCAGACAGAGAAAGATAAATACTGTATGATCTCACTTATGTGAAATCTTAAAACAAACAAAACATGATGACTATAGCTAAAACCCTGCTACATTTGCCAGTTGCTAAGAGAGTAGATCCTAAAAGTTCTCATCACAAGGAAAAAAATACGTTTTTGGTGAGGGCGATATCTATATGAGATGATGGATGCTAACTAGACTTATTGTCATGATCATTTCCCAGTATGTCTAAGCCAAATCATTATACTATACACCTGAAATTTATACTGTGTGTCAATTACATTTCAATAAAATTGAAAAAAAATCGACTTCATAAAAATACAAAATCCTAAAAAAAAAAAAGCAAACAAAAATATTCTTTAAAATCCTCATTATCTGGAAGTTATTGAGATCTAAATCTTGTCTCTTTCTCTTCATATATAGTCCTTTATGAAAAGACTGACTGTCAATAGTTCCCACCCACTTATACAGAACCCTACTTCTTATAAAACCAGTCCTGTTTTAGTTAAATAGAACTATTTGACTTTTAAAAACAACCTAACTCAGACACTGATATCAACATAATCTTTCATTCATGAACATGAACAGGCTCTCAAGGATCACCAGACATTTGACAAAAACAAATAGCATGAAATATATGCAAAAAAATCTCAAAATCTTAAAGTGATACAGAGGGAAGGAAGGAAGGAAGGAGGAAGGAAGGAAGGAAGGAAGGAAGGAAGGAAGGAAGGAAGGAAGGAACTTAATTTTTTAAACAAGCATTCTTAAAAAGATTTGAGGTGTGATTACATCCAGAAAACAAAATACAGCTTCTTAAAACTGAAGCAATCAAAGAATAAATTTGAAAACCTAAAACTATGATTGCCACAATTAAATATTCAAGAGGAATTGAAAAACAGAATGAATGAAGCTAAAGTCCAAATTAGTAATCTGGAAGAAAAAGTTGAGGAATCAACCCAGATCCAGAGAAGTACAAAATGTAAGAAAAAATGTCTCCCATATTCACCCCATGAAGTTTCAATAAAAAGAGGTCAGCACTGGGAATTCTACAGGTGAGAAATCTGAGGCTTAGAGAAGTTAACTCATTTAATTCTCCAGCAGTATACAAATAGAATCAGGCATATTCCAGATGTGTCTTACTCATAAGCCCAAGACTGAAATTCAATCAGTACCTGTAAGAGTGGCCCCACTCTGATTGGTTCATGTAGGTGCCAGCCTGATCAATATCAGTAGTTTACAGCTGGCCTCCACTCTTAATGGTCAATGAAGATGATAGTCTGTCCCATACCAGTTGTTTATGGCGGCATCCACTCTCACTAATCAATGCAAGTGCCAGTCTAGTCTATACCCATTCTTTATAGTCAGCATCTTCTTGGGTAGTGAATCAGTTGATGAATATTTGAACATCATCCCTGCCCCAGCCCGTACTCTTTCAATGATGCCTACATAGTTTCATGGTACAATCAAAAACAGGGATGGATTAAATACGTGAGGGGGATTAAGGAGCGCAGTTGTTGTGATGAGCACAGGGTGTGGTATGGAAGTGTTGAATCACTATATTTCACACCTGAAACTAATATTGCACTGTATGTTAACTAATCAGAATTTAAAGAAAAACTTAAACAAAGGGAGGCGATCACTGAGATTTTTGTGGGTCACAAATTTGAACCTGCGGGGAAGAAATAAAGGTGGTTTCTGTCATATCACCCTTTAAGCTATGAGAAATTTCATGGATAAATGCTTCCCTCTCTTCTTCCTTTTTCCTTACACACCAAGAAATAAGCAGCCATGCTTTAAGTCTTTTTTCTCTCCTTTCCTAGGTGGTCCAGACAAAGAATAGATCTATCTGGTAAACTCTTATCTGGTAAACTCTGTCCTAGAAGACTACCACAGGCAGTCATCCTAAACTGCAATGTTTAAGGGGTTTAGCAGAAAACAGGAATCAAGATAAACAGGAAGTCGTCTAAAGAAATATAGGGCCTGTGCTGACATCTAAAACGTGTAGATGTCATATGCCTCTGGCTCAGGTTTGTGTAGACTAGATGAGTTTTTAAAAAGGACTAGAGAGGAAATAGCCTGAATAGAAATCACCACAAATGGGATCTAAAACCAACTTGAAAATTCAGCTGCCCTGTTTATTCTCCCACTTTTAAAATGCAAACATAACTCCAATTTTTTTTTTAACGTTTTATTTATTTTTGAGACAGAGAGAGACAGAGCATGAACGGGGGAGGGGCAGAGAGAGAGGGAGACACAGAATCGGAAGCAGGCTCCAGGCTCTGAGCCATCAGCCCAGAGCCCGGCGAGGGGCTCGAACTCACGGACCGCGAGATCGTGACCTGAGCTGAAGTCGGCCGCTTAACCGACTGAGCCACCCAGGCGCCCCTCCAATTTCTTAACTATAGCATTCCATCTTTGACATACCAAGGCAAACAGAAAGCCAAAATTTGAGCCCACCCCCAAGTTCTGCCAACACAAAGCCAAAGTTAAAGCTAAATCAACATCCAAACATTATACTGGTATCCAGTGCAGCATCAAAGGTTGATAATGACATTCATAAAACTGAGGCCTTTTCCTCCCTAAGAACCACAAACTCAGATCCCACCAGGAGGTGTTGACGGAGTAGTTTAGACTTTGCTTAGGATTTGTGGGATTCTGCAGATCTTGTTCACCCCTGAAGAGCCTTCCCTGAAATCACTGGGAGTTATAAGCTCATAAGAGCTGTAGAACTGGGTCCTAAATGTTATTTTCATAGCTCCTCTGTGGCCTACCGAGGGAGTAAACAAAATGCCACTGAGCTACCTGCTGTTTTGTGTCTCTCATTCCCTCCAGCCAAAACAGAGGCAGAGGTGACTTCACAAAGGGTTAAAACTCATGAGAAATGTTTTTTTTGTAATTAAAATACTGCAGGAGACTCACTTCTGTACCAACAATGATTATCTGCCTTTTTTTCCTGCCTCTTCGTCTAACAAATACATTTTACAGGTTTTACAACGTTCTTTACAACTCACCTAAAACACATAATTTTCCTCCTGCTTATATCACTCGTTTATTATTTATTTATTAGATTTATATTGTGCTTTCCTCCAAAAGGCTCAAAGCAGCACACAGCCAACTCTTATATAATAAACATTTCATTAAACTCTTCTTAAAAGCTATAAACAGGGAAGTAGCCAGAGTGGGGGCCGAAGAGATATGAAGGACAGTAAGAAGGAAGAATCAAGGGTCAAGTGAAATAAGCAACCAAGTAATCAATATATTAGCAGGCCTGGTGATCAGAAAGTCCTGTCCTGACCCATCTACAAAGACCCTGACAGTGCCTTCTATTCTGAGTAACAGAGCCAAAATACCCTATTTCTGTGTGGGGGTGAGGCATGGGTATGCTGGGCAGTGGGGAGGCGGGGGAGTATGCTCATTATCTCTCAGGGCTAGCAAGAGGGTATGTGAAAACAAAGATACCTACACAGACAGCTGTGTTTTGAGAGCCAGTGGAAAGACATACATGGTAATGCTTTATCACACATAGCCAAAACGTTAGCTTTTTGTTGTTTTTTTTAACAAATACAATTTACGTTTCACCCTCGGTTCTGTTGAGGGTATGTGACTTCTTCCAACGGTTCTGTAGACTTTCGGAACCAGGGCAACCTAAAAGTTCAAGGATTCTCAAAATCAAAAAGTGACAAGGCGACTTCAGCTTTTAAATCCCAGGTCACATTGATTTGACAATGCCGTATGACAAAGCCACTGACATCCCGCATGTGTGATCTGCACCACAGTGGGAGGGGAGCTACACTCTCCCAGCAACTGCTGGTGGAACTAGTCCGGAATGAGCAAAGAGGGAATGTATTCTAACATGCAGAAAAAGGGGAAACCACCATTCCCCTTAGGTGGAGCAGACAATGTAACTCTCCCGTCAGTAAAGGAGCAGAAGAGACCACAGCCAGGAGAAAGAATCCCCATGATAGGATTAGTGTTGCCGCTCTTATGCTCCAGGCTCTCTTGTGCTCCCCTTACACATGCTAAATAAACTCTGTAATCCTCAGAACAAACCTACAAAGTGGGAATGACCACTTTCCTAATTTTATAAATAAGGAAACTGAGGCTTAAGTTATTTGCCCAAGGTCACTCAGTTAGTAAGTGCCTGAGCTAGGATTCAAACTTAGCACAGAAGCATAGGTGGAAAACCACAAACATAAAAAAATCATTCTGTGAGTTGACAAGGAGAGAAGTCATGGTGGATCAAGCCTCCCCACTTCAACGCTGCTAGAGAGTTAACAGCACAGTGGGAGGTTAGGGGCCACAAATAAAAATCTTAAAACAAGGCTGCAGCAAGCTCAGTACAGAAGGGCATGAACAAACTGCCTCCAAAAGACAGAAGAGCTATGGCAACCCTGAGGCCCTGTGAAGACAGGAGCTCAGAATGGACCGGTAAGGTTATCCCTAGGTTCTACATGAAAAGGACCTGGAAACTGGCACCTGAAATGTATGATATCGTCTTGTATAACTGATTGCAGATTTATTCCAAGTTAACTTCTAACAGAGTCATCCTCAGAAATCCTTTTGTAACCCCCTCAATATAAAGACCATGCATTGGGCACTTACTAGGTACCAAGCATTTGACATACGTCATCTTATTTTTGTTTTTGTTGTTGTTGTTTGTTTTTAATATGAGAGAAAAAGAGTTGGGGAGAGGGGCAGAGGGAGAGAGAGGAGAGAGAATCCCAAGCAGGCTCCACGCTCACTGCCAAGCCCCCCACAAATGCAAGATCATGACCTGAGCTGAAATCAAGAGTCAGATGATCAACCAACTGAGCCACTCAGGCAATTCCACATCATCTTATTTAAACCTCACAGCAATGATATAACATAGATACCCTAATTTTCCCCATCTTACAGATTGGAAGCACAGAGAGATTGAGTAACTTGTACAAAGTCACACAGAGCTAGTAAAAAGTAGAGTCTGGGGAGTCACGTGGCTTGTTCTGGCCCCCAGAACTGTGAGAAAATAAACCCCCCAATTTATGGTAATTTGCTACAGGAGTTCTATGAAACTACTACAAGAAACTCTCTTAGCTTTGTTTAGCCCAGCGTTTCCCACATGGAAAAGATATGTATATATGGAGCACAGGCTCATCAGTAGTAGGACAGAGACCAGGGCTCCAACTCCATTAGACCTCCAGCTCCATCCAGGGTACTTTCTCACACCCTGCGGTTGTCCCCTGCGCTTATCAGCTGCCCCAGAGATGGGATGGCACACTAGACTAGTCTCTGCTTTTTAGCACTAAAAATAGAACCGGACACCTCTTCCAACGGCTGAACATCCTCTAATAAAGTCTCTTGTATTCCTTGAAGAAATTTACTGAGTATTTTTCCAGCCAACAGTGGAAATTAATTTTTTGTTGTTGTTGGGGGGAATTTTGGCAAGAGTGTTCAAGAAATCAATGACAAAAGCAGCTAGTCCAAGGTAAATTGATGTCTCAGATAAACTTGAACTTACTGAAATTACAGGTGCAGCTCAGTCGTCAACCCCTCACTACCACCAACCTTGCCGAAAGAAAGGGACAAAGGAACGTGAGCCTCTTCTGTGTGAAAAGTGACAGTTTCACTTCTACGATTACAGACTCACTAATCCCTTTCCTTCTTTTCCTTTTGCCTCCTCAGCCTCACCCTCTTCCCTAGGGATACAGACCCCACCAGAAGTAATTCCATTCCAGCCCTAGTGAAGGGGAAGGAGCTTCTCCTACCTTCCACTTGATAAGCTGCAGTGGACGCCCCCCATCCAAATCCTGCAGGGAAAGCCATATTTTCAGAAGAGGGCCAGCTAGACACTCAGCCAAATGGGAGTTCTGTGCCCTTTAGTCAGAGGAGCCCAAGAAATTGTGCAAACAGTTTGGGGACTCACCCAGACCAAAGTCTCAGGATGCAAATGTGTATGCAAACAAGAAGGGAGCCAGATTAAATGATCACACTTGACTGGCCTTGGCCTTGATACAAATCCAAGACACTTTGTAAAGGCAAGCATTTCCACTTTCTTCTCTGGGCACACCCTGATTTTAACAGAGTTAGACCAGCCTGGATGCTTTGGCAGGGCACCCATTCATCCAATCTTATCCATTTTATTAAAAAACATGGACATTGTTTTTAAAAGTCACATTATCCTACTAGAATTCTCCGTTAGCCAATTCCTCCCAATTCCTAAGCCCCACTCCCTACAAGTAACAGTTTGCAACTGTCTCTCCTGGAATTTTCTCCCATGTTATTTAAACAATAAACTGAGATTACTGCTTCTTTGTTTTCAATTTTAGATAATAACGATCGAATTCTGGATATAGAGGTAGAAGATCAAGCTCACTCTGTCTCCCTCCCTCTGGCTCTCTCTCTTCCTCCTCCAACATGCTAAATAAACACTTGATATTGGGGCTCCTGGGTGGTTCAGTCAGCTGAGTGCCCAACTTCAGTTCAGGTCATGATTATCACTGTTTGTGGGTTTGAGCCCCACATCCAGTTCTGAGCTGACTGCAAGGAGCCCACTTCAGATTCTGTCTACCTCTCTCTCTGCCCCTCCCCTCCCTTGCTTGCTCTCTCTCTCTCTCTCTCCCCCCCTGCATCTCTCAAAAATAAATAAATAAACTTCCAAAAAGTTAAATAAATACTCGATACTTACATTACTATGACCATGTATGGTTCAAAGCTGAGCCGTGAAATAATAGACCATGCTTACGTGCAACCTTTTATTTTCTCTGGGGTTAATCAACTGCCTGGTTTTTATATTGAATTTTCTGTATACCTATCACTAATTCATCCCCAAACACTCTGAGAGAACGATAAATCTCTGATGTTCAAACACTTCTATTTTCCTGCTCATTCTGCACGATTGTCGTTCAGGCCACCACAGAGCTATGTAATCTGCAACCCCATCACCTCTTCTCTGTGCTTTCTTCCTCTTTGTCTTTTCTCCGTGAATAACTTTCTGATAAAGGAGGCATGAGAAGTAACTTTTTGGAAACTCTGTAGTTCTGGAATTATCTTTATTCTAATGTCACGCTTGATATGTAGTTTGACCACTATGGGATTCTATGATGGAAGTAATTTTCACTCAAACTTTCGCAAGCATTGGTTCCTGGCCTTCTAGCTTCTGGTGTGGCTATTGAGAAGTCTGATGACAACCCAAGTCCTAATCTTTTATATATAACCTGTTTTGTAACCCATCCCCCCTTCCCTGCCTCCCAGGCTTCTATTTCTGAAATCTCACAGTCATGCGCCTCAATGTGGGACTTTTCCTCCACTGTCCCAAGCATGCAGCATATGTATCACAGTAACACAGAATGTGGACAAGAGGGGAAACTGAGGGGTGCACGAGAAGGCTCTGTACTATCTTTGCAACTTAGCTGTACATCTAAAATTGATTCTGAAACTAATATAACACTGTATGTTGAGTAACTAAAAATAAAATTAAAACTTAAGGAAATAAAAAATTCTTTTTAAAGGCAAAATAAAAAGTTCATTTTTTTTAACTGCCTGTGGAGAGAGGAGTTAGGCAAAATCAAAGTGAGGCTAATTACTTATTCAGTTCCCCTACATCAGCTTTTAAATCATCCTACACTGTGTAATGAGAGGAACACAAAATTGGAATGGGGTATAACTCATTTCAAATCCCACCCTGTCCAGTTATCCTAACCCTAAGAAGAAAGAAGAGGTTAAATATAGAAAGAAATGAGAGAAGACATTTAAAATATTTAAAGGTACAAGTTTGGTGAAATAAACACAAAAAATACAGGGCATACTATTAAAATTAGCCCCTATAGTCATTCAGTTCTGAAGCCATCATCATAAACTGAATGAAAAAAAATTGAAATATTTTCATTATGAAACACTAGATGGCAGTATTGCAATTATTTTAGGTTTACACATTGCCCTTCGAAGTGTTACTAAAATTTAGTTATCCCACCAAAGACCACCTTCCCCTGCAGCCCCTAGCTAATTGCTACTGTTCTTCTAATGATTTTTCTCCAGAAAGAACAATCTACCTTCTTAGCACTCCACAGCCTCTGAGGTTACTTGACCACAAATGGCAGAATTCAATTTCTCTCACCTCTGATCTGATTCTCTACTATGGCATTCTCAAGCAATTTGGCATCAGGACCTTGTACACTCTTAAAAATAATCGAGGCCATTAAAGAACTTTTTAAAATGTGGATTATACTTAACAATATTTACCATTTTAGAAATTAAAACAGACTTAAAATTACCAATGATTTCATTTAACATATAGCAATAAAAAGCAGGGAACAGAAATAACATATTTTATGAAAAGTAATCATCTGATCCAAAACAAAAACATTTAGTGGGAAGAGTGTTTTACATTTTTGCAAATTCCTTTATACGTGGTTTAGGAGAAAACAGCTGGGTGCCCATAGCTGCTTCTTACTCTATTTGTTGCCTGTGTAAAACTCTACTGCACACTCAAACAACTGAGAATAAAAAAGGAAAATCATGTCTTCATATTTATGAAAATAGTTTTGACCTTGTGTACCTCCAAAAAAAAGTCTCAGAGACTCCAAGGATCCGTAGACCACACTTTAAGGACCTGAGCTTTCCTGGTAGTCTCTTCCTTCCTCTCTTCCAGTACCTTCCTTTGCTATCAACAATCCTTCTGTATTCTTCTGCCCTTACAGAAAATTCACACCACTAACAGTCCCTGCACTGAAGTCCTAATGGATATACGACATATAAATATGCAGCCACAATACTGAGTAAAAATTATCTTATTTGGGGCTCCTGGGTGACTCAGTCGGTTGAGCACCCGACTTCAGCTCTGGTCATGATCTCACAGCTCGTGGGTCCAAGCCCCACGTCAGGCTCTGTGCTGATAGCTCAGAGCCTGAAGCCTGCTTCAGATTCTGTGTCTCCCTCTTTCTCTTCCCCTTTCCTGCTCACGCTCTGTCTCTTTCTCTCAAAAATAAATAAATGCTGGGGGAAAAAAAGAATTACCTTATTTGTTTACTTTCTTTATACAAAAAGAATTCTGATTTTATGGCCCTATCTAACAAAACTGGCTATAATTTGTCATTATGTAGGTCCCCTCCACTTCATTTTTGGGCCATTCAAGAAAATTTAGATCTTATGAAGACCAAATTTTAAAGATGCTTAGTGTCCTCATTCTCCCATCTCCTAGTTTGGGCCCATCTTGCTCAATACCAAGATGTCCACTTTCCAAGCCTGCCATGGGTCCTTCAAGCCCACTTACTCTCTGCTCGAGAGGCACAGAAATCCCTCTCAATGGGTATAAATCTGAGACCTTAGGTTCAATTCCCACCTCAAAACCACACAGTAATTCCTTTGAGATCCTGCCACCTTCCCAGGGTATGGGCTCAGAATAGCACTCCAGACCCTGCTAGTCACGAGAGTCACCAACCTGTGTCCACCTTCCAACTGGAGGGAAATAAGGTACTTGCATTATGGTTACTTGCACAATGGCTATCAGAATGTACGCTCTCACCAGACGTCCTAGGAATCCCAACAGACTATATACCCAGTGACCTCTAGGTAAAAATACGTCTTGCAGAAACTCTTCTCTTTGTTAACTGCAAAACAAGCCATTCTTCAAGGATTCAGCTCAGTAGCTATGACTTTCACTCTCCCAACTTACAATGCTGAGAGTCAAAAGCCCTGGCTTTCAAAATGTTCCTGTGTACCTGTGTCAGGAGAAAAGCAAGTTTCTAAATAAGCATTTTTCAGTCTGTAACAAAGACTCCTCTGCATTAGCCAAAACCTTGTCCAGCTGGGCACACAATCAAACCACATTTGTCAGCTCCCTTATAGTTAGACGAGGTCACAGGACTGTCTTGACCAGTGGAATGTGGGCAGAAATAGTGTGCACCACTTCCGGGCCAGGTTGCTGAGATCTGCTCACATCATCACCTGTGTTTCATGCATAATACCATCATTCTCCTTTCGTCTACTGACTGGATACACAGGCTACAGGTTCCACTGAAATCTCTGAGGCCCTAGGCAATCCTGAGATGGAAGGAGCCTGGTTCCCTATATCACCGCATGGAGCAGGGCAAATGCTCACTCCATAAGCAACCCACTTTGGTTGAATGAGAAATAAATGTTTACTTTGCTAAGCCACTGAGATTGGGGAGTTACCAATAAACACGCTTTCTGAACAATGACTATGATTTTTAAAAAAGAAGCCTAAGAAAAAAGTTTAATTACTTCAAAGTATTTTTCCCCCCTAGCAGGGAGACTCTTTGGTCATATCACATCACTGGAGAAAAAAGACAGTGACAGGGAAAGAGAAGGGGGTGGGGCTAGTATGAGGTAAACCAAAGGGCAAATCTACCTCAGGTTGTTTGTGCATTGGATTATTCATCTTGACTTTCTGCACTTGTCAGGAAAGATCTAGTCAAAACTTGACGTTGAAGAGGCACATTTTACAAAAGTGCTTCCCAAACAGAGCCCTTGATTCCTGAGAGCCATCAAGCTATTTTTAATATTTCAATAATTATAATTGCAATTGTACATTCGCTTCCTTTCAGGTCTCCTAAGCTTTCTAAAACTCCAATTTTATTACTTTAGGCTGGAATTATATGAACTCATTGTGGTAATACCAGTTTTTTTCATGCATGAAAATACAAAAATGAATTCTTTATAACAATGCTCTCAGTTTCTTAGTAGATAGAATCTGTTAAAACATGAAGTCCAGAAAGTAAATCCATTATAAATGGAATCTTTGATTGTGAAATTCCTGACAACCATGATGTGTGTGCTCACGTGTGTGGGAGACAAGGGGTAGGGGCATTTATTAATCCAGACCAACTAGGATTCAATCAACTCTCAAGCTTCTGTTGGTAACAGAATCTGATTTTCCTTTGGCTCTCTGCCTTTCCCCTGTGCAGACCACATAATTCCAGAAAAGCTGACACCGCACACACCCAATAATCCACCAGCTCTGGGGATTAATTTTAGGCGATCTTCACACCTCTCATTGGTTAAGGGATTGGATTAAAGGTGGGCTTGAAACCCAATCAAACAATAAGATGTGAGAAAATGTACTTTTAGGGGTTCTGAGTAAGAAGTTTTTTCACTCGGGGAGCCTGAGTGGCTCAGTCGCTTGAGCGTCTGACTTCCGCTCAGGTCACAATCTCACAGTTCGGGAGTTCGAGCCCCGCGTCGGGCTCTGTGCTGTCAGCTCAGAGTCTGGAGCCTGCTTTGGATTCTGTGTCTCCCTCTCTCTCTCTGCCCCTCCCCTGCTCTGTTGGGCTCTGTCTCTCTCTCCAAAATAAATAAACATTAAATTTTTTTTTTTTTAAGTTTTTTCACTCTTCTATAGAAGTTACCTAAACAGACATCCTCTTCCTGCTACACACGAATATGGAAGTTTTTGGCAGCCATTTTTTCATAAACATAAAGAGGACTACCTTTGGGATATGGAAGAAAGACAGAAGGAACTCTAATTGCCTTTACGGTTTAGACCTACTTGGATTGGGTTTCCTATTAGTTGCAACCAAAAGATTCATATACAGTATATATATGTTGTGTGTCTATATCTGTATCTGTCTCTGCATATACATACATATATATGTACATGTGTATATGTATGCAATATGTATGTGCATGTGTTCATATTTAGCCATGCATATGGTCTGATGTAGATATAGACGTATATAAGTGAGTATGGACTTAGATATATGAAAGTGGATGTGTGTACATATACATAATTCATATGTGTGTCTATACATCATAAATCCCCTCCAAATAAAGAAATTTACTGGATATTTTTTCTAGCTGTCTTGAATGCTGGCTCATGTCACCAGGCAGGCAATGAAGATATATGTGAGATAATTAATGGCACACTGAAGTGGGATTCAATTACATTATTTGCATTTATTTATTGAAGGCCATACGCCCCATAAGATTTAGCATGGGTGCAATATAAAACAACAGCAGTGCATCAATCAACATTTCAAAAAGTCATACTGTTATATAATTAAAGATTACTGTTGAGTAATTTCCAAAACAAACAAAAAGATGCTCTGTCCTTTAAGGTGTTGACAGGCTGGTACTAACAAAGGCATACAAGTAATCACAAAAACCTCTCAAAACCACTCAAAGTTCAACTGTTGAGCTTAGCAGCTCTAAGAATAAAAGGCAGTCCGAAGAGACAGAGAGAACTCATAATACTTTTGGGAGCCTTCCAGCAAATATCTACAGCTATAGTATCAGATTCTAGTCATAAGGCATTTTAGGGCATTATCCATAGTGCAGTGACTCTGTCCACGTCATTAACAATTCAGATTCACCAGAATTATTATTCCACATACTCAAGATTTAGCTACTCAGATCATCCTCCTAAAAAAACTTCCACCAATGTAATTTAACCTCCATTTGTATATCTATGGACTATTTGGAGAAGTGCTAAACTGAGCTGGAATTAGGGTTACAAGTGAGGTGCCTAGGAGAAAAATTTAAGGAGGTACACTCTCAGTCCTGGTCTTCATGTTAAATACCAGAAACAGAGTCCTCAGGCTCAAAGGCCTTGCTACAGACCAGGAACTGGTTTTCCTTCTGAACTGTTCATGGCCATGCACAGGTGTGCCATGTGCCTCAGGACTAGACTGTAGCTAATCCACCTAAGTCCCATGAGCATTTGCACATTTGAAAGTAGCTTTGATTGTTAATCTTGCTTCAGGGATTGGGTTTGGAACTTCAAAAGCATTTTCTTCCCATAGTGAATAAAGCAAAGCATTGGAGGCCCACAATCTGAAAAGGAAGTGTAAAAGACTAGAATGAAGCCAAACACGATGTAAAACCAGAGTGAAAAGGAACAATTTCAGTGATCATAAAATTAATTTAGGGGTTCCTGGGTGGCTGAGTCGGTTGAATGTCTGACATCGACTCAGGTCATGATCTCATGGTTCCTGGGCTCGAGCCCCACTTGGGGCTCTGTGCTGACAGCTTGGAGCCTGGAGCCTGGAGCCTGCTTTGGATTCTGTGCCTTCCTTTCTCTCTGTCCCTCCCCCACTCGTGTTCTGTCTCTCTCTCAAAAATAAATAAACATTAAAAAAATTAATTTAGATGAATTGTGTGGAAAGAGCAAGCAATGACATACAGCATGTGATGGCCTAGGAGAACCTGCCCAGACCTGTGTCTCTTGGATCCTTAGTCAAAGAGCACCAGATGGTCTAGACAACATTCTGAACCTTTTGCTTGTCCTCTTCCTACTTTCTACCCCATGCAGCCCACCTCCAAATACCGTTGACTCCAATTCCTTGACCTGTCTTAAATATGTCCACTCACCTTCATCTCTGTGACCTCTTAATGCAAAGTCCACAGAAATCCTCTCAAGACTACAAAGTTCCAAAGGTGCTAACTCCCAACTTCCAGTTGTGTTCCCATCCAAGAGCCTCTAGAGCAGCCTGAGCCATCTTTCTAAAACACAAATTGTTCAGATTGTCACTTGCCCCTGAAGTTCAAACTTCTTGACCTGCATAAAGCCTGCAATGATCTGGTTCCTGCCTCCCTTCCATTGACATCCACACCAGTGTTCCTCTCACAAGCTCTCCTTCCTTCAGATCTTCAAACCTACCATGCTCCATCTCTTCTTCAACACAATTCTTAACAAACACTGCTTCTTCTGCCTGGAATATGTTTCTCCCTTTATTGTGGCTCTCACCACTCTTCCATTAGCCAGCTGAAGGTTTCCTTTTAATGTTTATTTATTTTTGGCAGAGAGAGACAGAGCATGAGCAGGGGAGGGGCAGAGAGAGAGGCAGCCACAGAACCCGAAGCAGGCTGCAGGCTCCGACCTGTCAGCACAGAGCTCCGACGTGGGCTCAAACTCACAGACCACGAGATCATGACCTGAGCCAAAGTCGCACGCTCAACTTATTGAACCACCTAGGCGCCCCTGAAGGTTTTCTTTTTAAGGGCATATTCTCCAGAAAGAGTTAGGTGTCCCACTGCCCCAAGCTCCCATTGGACCTTGTGCACCCCTTATCATAACACTCATGCCATTTTATTTTAAAATGTGTTTAGTGGTCTGACTTCCCTATCGGTTTATAACTCTTCTAAAGTAGAGATTACCTTACTCAGGCGAGCTAAAAATGAAAGACTCATTTGGTATATGGTTTCCCCAAATTCATCAATTTAATCACCAAATGGGTAATGATCATTTGTTATGAGCCAGGCACCATACTAAACCCTAGGAAAAAGTGGTGAACCGATCCAACCAAGTCAATCCCTGAACATAGTGTTAGGGCTTGAATTATCTTCCAATTTACTAATTAAAGGTCCTCAACTTTGTTTAATAGCATCCCATTTTTATCCCAAGTTACTCAGGGAGGAATCAAAGAATAAGAGTTACCAATAATTTTCCTAAGCATATTATGGCCACTCCTCCTCCCAACAAATTTACGGATTCAGAGTAGAGAAAGGAGACAGGTAGGGAAGAGGGAAAGTGTACCAAAAACTACAGGATGCTATTGTACATTTGACGTCATCAACAGAGAAAGCAAACCCTCTGGGACCCTGGCCTGAAGTGGATTTAGGATTTAGGCTCAAGGAACAGATGATAAGGATTCTTCTCTGAGCACTCCACCAGAAAAGCTATCTGTGATGCTTCTGGGTGTTAGGGAGGGTGGTTTAAAAATCCATCTGCCCAATTTGGTGTGCTGATGGTATGGGGCATCTCTCTGCCTCTGCACCATGCAGGGAGTCCCCCCTCACTGTCCTTCATAGGCAGCTCTGTCCTGTACTCACATTCCCTTTATTTGGGAATCCCTGCTTTGAACAATGGTGCATGATACAACACCAGACCTCAACTTCTGCTTTGGTTCATAACATTTAGAGCTAAAAACTGGTCTGCTCATTTTCAATAATTATATAAGATTATTACATTCTCATTTCCTGTGTGAGTTCTATGTGGTTGTATTCTAATGACTTTTTGCATTATAATCTTTATATGTAATAATCAAAATGTATAAAGCATGAGCAATACATTGATATTATTCCTGAAATAAAGGGGAGGTCATTAAAATATGCCAAAACAGTTAAGGTCAGCATGAAGAAGCTTGTGACAAATGAGAATTTTTCCTGAAAACCTCTTTTTAGAACATTCACTTCATGTGCTTAGAGTTCCATTGAAGAGACAGATATTAATACACACAAGCAAAAAAAAAAAAAAAAAAACCCACAAAAATCTAATTACAAATGTGATTAAAAACAAAAGTTTTAGCTTCTGATAATGGCAGAGTAGCTTGTATCAGAATTACCAATTCCAACTGTAAACTCTAAATATAACACCAAAGACAACTAAAGATAAAGTAAATGTGGATAGCTACAGGGGAAGAGACAAACCATAAAAGAAGGGAAGTGAAGCAGAGTGTGATCCATTTTTAAAGGTTTTTACCCTGAGGACACCCCTCATGGAATTCAAGCAGGAAACCTCTGTCCTCTGGCTTGAAGGGAAACAGGGAAAGAAGTCTGAAGGAGGAGAGGGGGCTGGAAACTGAGGGGTAAAATCCCAAAACAGAGGAAGCTAAAATTTAGTAAAATTGCCATGTTCTCATTATATTTATGGGTTACCTTTTACTTACAACAAATGATTCTAGTTTTCTATATGCCACCATGATATAAATATATTTATAAGCCCATTTTTAGGCTAAAAAAAAAAAAGGTTGAGTCAATGTAAAGTAAGTAGTAATGAAGGTATGAAAAAGCCAATTGCACAAATTTTAAAAGTGTACCCAAATGTTTGAAACTGGGGCCAAAGGCCAAATGTCTTAGGCCATTATTTTCACCCACTTTAAATCCACGCACAACCACTCATTTCCCCTCTGTCTTATGCACATTTTAACAGTAAGGAAGATGTTGATTAGCTTTGCCTTTGCCACTTTTTATTGGGAAGAAAATTTGAATATGCAGTATTTTTAAACCTCAGATGACACTTCTTTTCTAGAATAATGACTGGACAAGGTCTATGGGCTTGGGTGTCACATGACAGGCCCCATGAAAGGGATAACTTTGCTGTTTCTTACTTATGTAAAACTTGGATGCATTTTTTATTATTTATTTATTTTTATTTTTTAAGTAATCTCTGTACCCAGCGTGGGGCTCGAACCCACAACCTCAAGATTAAGAGTTGCATGCTCCACCAACTGAGCCATCCAGGCACCCCTTTGGATGCATTTCTTGGCCTCTCTGAACCACAGTTTTCCCTGCCAAGGAGGGATCATCATTCTTAGCTCATGGGCTTGTTGTGCAGATCCAATGAGATGATACATGTGAAGCTCTGTGAAAAGGGCCAGGCCCACCACTGATAAGCTTCATCAAAAACAGTCATGGGTAAGACATGCTATTTGTTCAAAGTAGCAGTCTCAGAGGGCCATAAGGACAGCGGTGAGGTTGGGCAGGGATTCTTTTTCACAGCAGAGAACATCTAAAAGAAGCCAATTCCCTAAGTCAGTTTAATTTGGCAGTGGAAGGGAGACAGGTGGAAGGCAGAGGACGTGTGAAAGCAGACAATTATGGGGTGTATGGGAGCAATATTTCTCCAAGGCTCACACTTGTGAATGGCTTCTCTCCTTAGACACAGCTCCTCTGACATGGATTCTCCCACTTTTACAATTGCTGTACCTGCTCTTGTCTAGACAAATCCAGCAAAGGAATGGAGCCAGAACAGAAGTCACATGTGTGCATGGAAAAATGTACCCTGCTAATTCTTTCCAATGTCCAGTGTGATGTATTAGGTGCCCTCTCTTTTGCTGGACTTGTGGCCTTTTGCCATTTGTTATTGCAATCGAATGTAGTCCAATAAACACTGTGAAAATAAATCTCTCAGCTATCCAAAAAAAAAATACAGTCTTCCATATTCTCACACTCACATCTTTCCTTTCCTTTTTTTTTTTTTTTAAGTAAGCTCTATGCCCAACGTGGAACTTAAACTCACGACCCTGAGATCAAGAGTTGCATGCTCTACTGACTGAGCCAGCCAGGCACCTCTTGCACTCACAACACTTCTGAGGCCAGCCATGTGGGTCTTTTCCCACACCGACCAACTCCAACACCAACAGGGGTCCTACAATTCAGTAGGACAATTCCACCTAGAGTTTGCATCAGATCCCGTAAGTTATGTGCTCAGTCCCAGGGAGGGCCACCACCTCAGAGGCCAGTTGCAAGTCCCAGTTTGTCACCTATACTTCGGACAAACCAGCTAGAAGTTGAGGTTCCCACACTCCTTCTAACAATTCAGAACTCAGGGAAACACTCACTCATGTTTATCAGTTTGCTATATAATAAAGGATGTGATAAAGCACACAGAGGCACAGCCAGGTGGAGAGATACACAGGGAAAGGTCTAATAGAATCCCTGGTGCGGGACCTGTTGTCCCCATGAAGTTGGGGTGCTACATGTCCCAGCTTGAATGTGTTCACCAACCTAGAAGCTCTTTGAGCCTCCCATAATTAGGATTTTTATGGAGGCTTCATCATGGAAGTATGATCAATTATTAACCCCACTTCTAGCCCCTCTACGCTCTCTGGAGATTGGGGGTGAGGTTGAAAGTTCCAAGCCTCTTCATGGCTTGGCCTTTCTTGTGACTGGCCCCATCCAGAAGCCCACCAAGAGTCCCCTCATTAAAGCAAAAGATGTTCCTGTAATCTAGTAAGTTACAAGGATTTTAGGAGCTCTGAGTCAGGAAGAGGGGCCAAAGACCAATATAGATATGTCTTGTAACTTCACATCAGTGCAATCTTATAAAAATACTGAATCCTTGGGGTCACTCATTTCCATATTCTAAGCAATATTTGCTGCACTTGCTATAATTAAATTTCAGTGTAAATAGACAGTTTAAGAAGTTCTTTTTTTTTTTTTTTTAAGAAGTTCCTTATGTAGTTTTCTCCTGGGGTTGGCCTTATATCCTTTAAAGAGGCAATCAGAACTGTAAAAATGAGAGAACAAATAGGGAATATTGAGGATGAGATTTGGCCCCTTCTATTTTAGTGCATTTGGATATTACTTTTGTTAGGACAAAATGCCAGCGTGTGTCAACACATCCATTTCTGGATCACTTTCCCCAGCTTTTGTTTTATTTCTGCCTCTGTTATTCAGAAGCCTGGAGGCGTCAGCTAAAAATAAGGACTTTATTTGATGGCATAATGGCTAATACATGAAGCAAACACTTAGTTTGGGTTGGGTTTTTTCCCAAACCAATCGACCCCTAAATCAATAACTTAAAAAAAAAAACTGGATTGTCAATGATTGAATGGCAAACATTGTTAAATTCCTTCCCAAAAGCCTTTATTTCCCTACAATGTTAATTTATTTCATTTTGCCTCTGGTCTATTGAGCTATATCTATGTTAATTATTTTTTTCTCATTCTCTCTTGTGCTGTTCTTTTCTCTTCCTCTCATATATATGGATAGAAGCTTCCAAAAACTCTAGTGACTGGAATTTTTTGGCAGTAGAAAGCAGGACACTCACCAAAGTCCTTTTTCCTTCATGGCAATCACTCATATATGTCCTTACTAAGAATAAAAAGCTTCACCCACTTAAAAGAACTGTGATTCTATATTTTACGGAGTTTTTTGGTGCCTTAACCAGAGCTGTCACTTTTGCCAGGCTAAGGGAAAAAAACATTTTTATTTGCAACATTCTTCATAAATATGCTCTGTTTGGCTTTTATAGTTAAAAACGCATCATTTCATCCAAGTGTAAATATTTTCTTGGGATGAGAAATCCAATAAAACCACAGGTCCCTGGCCTTTGTGGTTGGTATAAAAAAGCTCTGCTTTTAGAGCTTTCAGTCTCCAAACGTGACAGCCGCAATTTTACTTTAAAGGTTATACTTTGCATTTTTTTTAAAGTGTTTGCAAGATTTATTCATATGTGGTTAAATGTTTCCACATCTCTGAAGTCACCTGCTAGGTTCAGCCCCACTTTACATATGGGAAATCATTTATGGGAAGGGAACAGTATTTCCTTTATATCTAGCCACAAGCTGGATCAGCCTCACCTTCACAATTAACTGAGCTTCCAAAATCATTATCCTGGTGTGCACTGTGATTCTTTTCTTCCTTCAGAAACAGAACAAAATTGCCTTATTCCAAGACCTTACTTTAGCTTTTGAATATCAACAATGCTTTCACTCTTCTGAAATGTTTAGCTGAGCCTGAGGAAGGGTGGTGTAGTACAAAGAATCTGTACATGTTGCAAGGTTCCTTAGCTTCTCGGGGCCTATTTCCATATGTGCACGTCTGGATTTCCTCCCTCCCATGCTTCTCTGGCTTTTCTTGATGTACAAAAAGACACATCTGCATATGTCTTAGTGGTGAGGTTATGGTATGTTCCACAATAAGTATACATTATATATTAGAAAAGCAAAAGCATTTTTCTTAAAATGAGACCACATGAGGAGTAGACAAATTCTACTGACCATCAACAGACCCTGATTCTAACCACCAACAGTCTTCAAAGCCAGCTGTGTGAACATTCCACTCCACCCCCTCTAGAAAAGAGGGAAAACAGAACTACACAGGCCTACTGTTCTCTCTGGAGCACTTGCAACAACTGTTTTGAATGGCAGCCTAGGCACATTGAGTAATAATGTCACAACTGACTGCCAGTCATCTGGGGCTAAATAAAGCTAACATTCCAGCAGCTCTTACCCTTTCACTACTTGGTCTTTTTTTGTCCACTTTAGAACATCTTATTTTTTTAGGAAGCAGACTTGCTTGTAGTACAGCTGTTCTTTGTGCCACATGGTAGAGCAGTGAACTACACAGAGCTCCCTTCCAAACCTCTCTCCTCTTTTTCCACAGTGGTCAAATGGAAGTAAGACCTTCATTCAGAATCATAAAACCTAGAACTGAAAAGGCCCTATTAATGGAGCTTGGAGAGGAATCCTTGGTTAGGGTCATAGAGTCTTTTGAGCTACAAATAATATTAAAGGTCATTTGGTAAAGTACCAGCATTTATAAATGAAGAAGAGGGCCAGAGCATTGCCTGGAAAAGCATTGTGACAAGTCAGCAAAGCCAGAACTCAAGTCCAGGCTTTTCCATTCCAAGTCTTGTCTCTTTCCAGCATTTTCATCCCCTTGGAAGACTAAGTCAATTCTTCTTATAGAAGGCAGAACACATTTCTACCGCAGAGTCCATGTACTAGAGGAGCCTTTCCCAAAATTGCTTTGATTTTTCTTAGCTTTTTATAAGCACTTATATCTTTACTTGGTAGTTCCACTTTTCAACAGGCATATATCTAACAATAACCAAAAGATCATGAAAATTCCACTTGAGGCCAATGTGTCTTCACTGTATGTTTTTTGTTTTGTTTTTTTGTTTTGTTTTTTAATAATCCCCCCTACTCTTTCCTTCTCTCTCTCCTATGTATAAAAGTAAAAACTGCAAAGGGAGAGACAAACCTAGAAATACGTGTTGACATATACACCTGGTACTAGGTTTCACACAGTTGAATAAAAGAAAGTCATGACATTGTGGGACACCCAAATGAATTGGTAGCACATTGACTAGAAAACATTGAATCGGGTCTCCAAACCAGGAAGGTCATTTCAAGTAATCACCATATTTTGCACAAATATCTCTTGCTAGGTCAACATACTACTAGAATTCTGGCACTCCATTTTGTTGGATCAACACTATGCTTTAAAGGGAAAAAAAAAAAAAAAGCCCACCAAAATGCTTTTTAAAAAACTTTCCTGCAATTTAAATCATTCTATAAAAAGTGTCAAAGAACTTACTTGAGTTAAATTATGTAGACAAGAATAATACCTTTTGAAGCAAGGTAACTTGCTTTTGACAGGAAGGAAAAAAGTCATGCTTCCCTAAATCAGATCAATCAGCTCTAACACTTGAGCTTTCTACCTCAGTCTAGATTTCACATTCCAGAGCACAGCCTGATTCTAGAAACCCATACTACAAGGTCCAGTTTGGGTAAGAGAATGCAGTAGTTTTCCAAGGCAAGGATTGACGATTTATCTCTCTTCTCCTTTCTCTCTTCACAGACACCTAACATAAATGAGAATAGCTCATAGATAAACTACAGATGTTTGAGGGAAGAGAGAAATGTCAAAAAAGCATACACATAATGCTATTCTTTCAATGACTGTTGGCAGTATGTGTGGGACTGTTCACAACGCTCAAACCTACAACAACTTTAACTATTTCACTTTGTCTTAAAGCTCTTCCATTTTTCATGATGAAACTAGGTATTTGGAGGGAGTGGTGTTGAAAGAGAGAGGGTTGAAAGGAATCAACAAGTGTAGCCCAGGCATTATCCTATCCACTTTGCCAAGCTGACTTAATTCCTCTCCACAACAACCTTGAAGGCTAAGAAGTCTTACTCTCTTTTTAAAGACTTAGAAATGGATGGTTACCAAGATTTGGAAACTTGCTCAATTCAAAGCTGGGGAAGAGCAGCATGGGGATTTATTTGACAATAAAACTATTGGCTTTAACCTAAATCTCCAATGTGTGATTTTAGCTCTTCACTCCTGGGCAAGAGGACAAATGAGGAGGACACACCCATTCTTTCTGTGAAACTGAATTCCTAAAATATCACCATTTTCCACTTAGGCAAAACCTAGACTCTTCCAGACAAATGATGGCTAGAAAGGAGGAGGCTTAGCCCCTGAGGTGGAATTGTGTACTCATGTTTATAAATGAAAGAAAAGCCATGTGGAGTGTGGGAATTGTTCTGATTTACAGTTCAGGAGTCACTAGAGACAAAAGCCCCAGAAGGCCATCCTCCCTTTTTTTATGGGGCACCAGCTGTTGCAAAGATCATCTTCGTTTGGAGCTCTCACTTCTGACTTCCTGGGCCATTAACACCTTCCTTTAAAAAGCCCTACCTCCCAGAGACCGCTTCCCTTGTGGAACAGAGGCTTGCAGTCTCTCTTCTCAGGTAGATTTTTAGCTTCTTGAGTACAAACTGGCCTGTGGTAACTATTTTGATATCTACAAAGGATCTCGACTTGCATTCTGGTGGTTTTCTTGAATAAAGCTGGTGAGCAGAGGGGAAAGGATTAGAGGGAAAGGGGTAAGGTTTGGCTAATGTAAAACAAACAGGGAAAACCACAAACAAACAAATAAACAAACAAAAACTGCTGCTTTCCCCAGCTTTCCAAGCTCTGACACATTTTTTCAAATCCATTTCCATAAACCATCTTGGCCACTTGCCTCACTTTATCTTCTTAAAATCATAAATTAGACAGACCGTCATTTAGGCATGGCTCAAATACATTCCATCAGCAAAATGTAATTTTCTGTTGGTGGGCAAGACCAGACCGTAAGACCTCATGATTTGTGATCTGTTCATGGTGTACATAAGTCACTCTAGGAAAACGGTTCAACAAGCTGGATCCGATGCCTCTGGCAAGTATCGCCTCAGTGGGTGGATGTACCTATTGATGTAATGATGTAAGGAGAAAGCAAAGAAAGGGAGAATACTTGTTCTTATTTATGATCAGAAAGTTTCCTGGAGATTATTTCTGTTTGCCTTATTTTATAAATGAGGAATTTAAGACACTGGCTGACAGCTGCTAAAACCAATGCAAGTCGGTCTCATAACTCATTGCCTTCCACTTGCTATCACCATGTACACCTACCTCTAGGTCAACTATAGATGTTCATAAAAGGATCAGCATGCTACAGAGATCACTTTAACAGCTACTGGGAAACCTGTAAATCCAAATTGCTACTTTCAAATAAGTTACATACAGATTTATATTGCGACTGCTTTTACAAATCATTATTACAGATATCTGGTCAAGCTCAGAAGTAATTCTGCTGTCTTGATAAGGCTGCTTATTCTGCATCTACATTAACCAAACTCTAAAACAGCTCTTGCTCCTGGGAAAATAGTGAGGGGTGGTAGTTACACGGTTGCATGTTCATGCCATAGTCCATGAGTTCAGATCCAGGCTCTGTCACTTACCGCTGTAAGAACTTGAAGCAAACTAGTCCTCGATTTCCTTATTTGTGAAATGTAACAGTACCCACTTTGAATAATTGTTACTATTAATTTATTTTATTCACAGGAAACATTTAGAACTGTGCCCCATATATATAATCATTAATGTGAGCTTTACATTCATGCTGAAACAGACATCTGTTTCATTGTGGGAAGAAGAACAAGATGGTCTAAAGAAGAAAACAAAATAATGTAAAATTCCAGGGCCCGCCGTGAGGATACTCAGAAAATATTGAGCCTGAAGTCAGAAGATCTCAATGCACTCTGTAAGGACAGGGCATACTTGGGGAAGTCTCCTTAAATCTCTGTTTCTCAAGGTACCTCATCTGCCTGCCTTGAATTGGTTGAAGGATCAAATGAATCCTTAGCTGAAACCTATTGTAAAGTGAAAAACATGATACAAAAGTCAATTTGGTTATTTGTCTTGGTGTTGATTTTTACTAAAATTAATCTGACAGGAGTTTTTATTGAAGTCTTAGAAATTAATTCTGTATCAATCTGCAACTCTTTAAACACAGTTTTGATCATGTCTTTCCATCAGCGGTTCCTACAAGTAAAATAAAATTCCTTCACCTGGAAGTCAAGGCTTTCCCAGATTTGGCAAAGCATCTTTTTCCAATCTTATTTCCCTGAGTCTCGTCAAAGTGAATGATTATTCATGATTCCTGTCCACAGACTGAATATGTATTTATTCCTTCTCTAATGCTATTCCTGCCATTTGGAATGCTTTTCCCTCTCCATCTTCATCTGTCCAATTTTCATTCGTCCTTCAAGATTCAAGTGTCATTCCTATGAGATCTTATCTAATTTCCCTAGAGTCAACATTATATTTTCTTCCTTCTCTGAACTATGCCAGTGCTTTATTTATAATGTCGTGGGAAATCAGGGCTCATCTGACATGCCATTGCACGTCAACAGCCATAGCAAATGACTTGCGCTTCCCGGACCCACTCTGCTCTTCTCTCCCGGGAGTGCTTGCTCCTGCTGGCTCTATAATCTGTCATGCTGGCTCTATAATCTGAGATGCCCTCCCTCATCTTGTTCACTTAGTAGACTTCCAGTCTTGCAAATCATAGTCCAAGTGTTACCTTGAGTTAAGTAATGGCAGAGTTAAATGCTTCCCAACATCTCATAGCACCTAACAGACTCTGAGCACATCAAGAATCAGTAGAAGGTGTAGTTTTTGACACTTGACAACCCTGTGTTTGAATTCTAGCTCAGTCACTTATCATTATCATTCTGATCATTTTTATTAAGTTAGTTACACCTACTCTAAACTCCAGTTCCTTCACAATAAATAGAAAGAGTTTGAGAGACAGAGAGAATATTAAGGAGAAACTACTATAACAGCTTACAAAGTCTTGAGACTCTGCAGCATTGTGAACAAAACACTTTCATATTTAAAGAATAAATATAAGACATATTTTCACATAACTCTCTGTTGGCTTCTATCATAATATATCACAATTGGATGGGTATTGACGTTCCCTTTGTTCCATGCACCACTGAAAAGCAACCACCATGGAACATGAGAATCCCAAAGCCTGACAAACACCTGGGTTTGACTATCAGCTCTGTTGCTTGAAAGTGGTGGGGCATTAAGCAAGATCTTTCAGCTCTATGCCTCAATTTCACTGCCTGTAATATGCAGGTAATATTAGCTATGTGGGAGGGTTGTTGTAAGGATCCAGTATGTATAAACAGGAAGTTCAGAAGAAAATACAAGACACAGGAACTTGTCAACATATGAAAATTATTATTTATTTGTAACACCAGTAGCTAAATACAGAGCATAACAGATGCTAAAATAAATGTGTTTTGAAGAATCGTGTAAACTTTTATAAAGTATTAAATAGATAGTAGTAATTATTATGACTATTGACTTGATGAGATTATTTCAGCTCTGAGATCCCATTCCCAGCTGTGTCGGGCAGAAAACTTAATTTCATCATTTACCTGAGTCCCTGTGAATTGGGCTCCAGGATACAGATAAAAGACATTCCGTATTTTTTTCTTCTTAAACATGCTGGGGGCACTTGGGTAGCTCAGTTAGTTAAGTGTCCAACTCTTGATTTCAGCTCAGGTCATGATCTCATGGTTGTGAGATCAAGCCCCACATCAGGTTCTGCACTGACAGTGTGGAGCTTACTTTGGAATTCTCTCTCTCCCCCTCTCTCTCTGCCCTTCCCCTGCTTGTGTGCACTCTGTCTCAAAATAAATAAATAAACTTCAAAAAAAAAAATAAAAATAAATAAAATAGGCTAGAAAATACCCCTGAACCGGTTATCAAAACCAATTGCCTTATCTTTAGGCACAGAGTTAATTTCTCACATTATCTATCGGCAGATTCTCTACAGGTCAAAACAAAGAACGCTGCATCTTAAATTCTTCTGGAGATTTTTTCCCCTAGGTTTTTTGGACTAACCTGGATTTGTTTGCACTAAGGTTATTCTCTAAGGTTAGTCCTAGTAGCTAAGGGGCTCAGAATCTTGTTGGATTCTATGGAGAGATGACAAAACAAGAGACATGTTCCCTTCCTTCCAAGAGCACATGGTATTCTGAGCTAATATATTTAAATTAAATAAGGAATCAAGAGAAGCTGCTGATTAGAATCAGAACCCATTGGTTCTTGGTTTAAGGCTGAAAACTTGCCATATTCTTACTCTAGGCCTTTGTTTTTCACTATGAACAGAATCTTCTGATTCTGATTCCAGTATTCTACACACTGCAATATCACATCTACAATTTCAACACCAAGTTTTACAAGAAAGACATCTCCTGATTGCTTCTTGCTTACCACATGGGTGTCCGTTTCTGATACGTTTCAGATTTTTTGCAGATTCTAATGTCTTTGGCAGCATGCGTGTTGTCTTGGACACTTGTCCATTCACTCACTTCAAACAGGGCAACATTGAAGGGGACAGTGAGTTTTGGTGTGAACAATAGAGAAACGAAGCACCATATTATAATTCTGACTCTCGGTGGAAGAGCTTTTGGGACAGTTAGCTTAGTTTTGAATTTCTGAACTCTAAGAGTTACCAATTTCATAGAATTTATGCTAATATGTGCCTTGTATCATGTTAACTTTATGTTTAGCTATTTAAATGATTTGTATCTTTATCTTATCTCCTCTAAAAATAGCCAATATTTTTAAGTGCTTAATATGTGTCAGACCCTCTTCGGTGTCATTGAGTCCCTACACAACAATCATATAGGAAAGGTATTATTAACTCCATCTCACAGCCGAGAAAACATAGTAAGGATTTAAAATTTGCCCAAGGACCTATAGCCAAAACAGAAAAGCAAGATTGGAACTCAGTTCTTCTGATTTCAAATCCTGAATCTTTAATTACTATGTCTTAGCAGCTCCCCAACCAGATTGAGTATTTCTCTACAACAGAAACAATATCTTGCTCTGATATCTGCATCTCTTCCTAAAGCCTAGCATAGGACCTCTTGCCTAGTAGCTTCTTAATATATATTTGGGATGAAGAAGAAAAAGGAGGAAGGAGTAAGAGGAGATAGATTCTAAGAATGGTATAGCCACTGTACAAATGTTTCTCATTTCTTGAAGGAATCCCCCTTGCTTTTCTCAAAAGCCTTGGGCTCCAGCCAACAGTGCCCACTTGCTGCATGGGGGATGAAAATGAGAGGTGGGCGGGTAATGCGTTTCTAATTTTCTGCATGGATGCCTTAGTTACTATTAAGATATTGTCAAAGGGAAGTAATTTCAAAGAAGAGAAGCTAGCCTGATTAAGAAGTTCGATTAAGATTGACTTTTGAGAATATTAAAAGCTCAGAGGAAAAAGAAAAGATTAAGATTAGGAGCCTTTAAAGGAACCCTCAGATATCGGAATACCAGAGGACAGCTGCTCACTGGTGTAACACAGAGCCTTAATATTGATACCTTTTACGTTAGCAATCACAACACAAGCATGCATTGTCATTCCACTCAATGCCACGCACAGCCATGTTAGCTGTGATTCTAATAAGCTTGGGGTCTCCGCTCAGAGCCTCCCTGCTTACCTTTTCTCTTGCTGGACCAGTCAGGACTTAGACCTTAATCATAGCACATGGAGCTTAACTTAGTTCCCCTCCTTAGATGTTGTGAATTAATTTTTTCTCTCCTTAGAGATCTGCCGAGACAAAAATAATCACCCCAACTACCTCTCATTTAAAAGATACACTTACTTTTAACCACGCATATTACCATATGTCAAGCTCCTAATTTGTGGAACCGTTTGGCAAACTGTCCAATTCCTCTAAACATCCTCCCCTTCCAACCAGTGCTGCCCAGGAGTGGATGTTCTGGCATTCGGCATCAGGAGTGAAGTCAAGAAAGGATGTCAACAACTCGTCTCCTGGAGAGATCTCAGAAGGGGAACCTGTAGGAATCCTTTAGGGACAGCTGACATATAGATCCATACTCTCTAACCTCTGCAAAGCCTACCTATTTCTCTGTCTGGATTTTATATATTTGGCAGCATTTGGAAGCTGCTATTCAAATGGACTCTAGCCACCCACTCTATGGTCAGTTCAAGTGTACTCCAAGTGCTCTAACACTAGCAAGTAAGGAGAAAGCTGTCAGGCTGGTTATTCACAGAACCAGAGCTGGGAGGAATGCCTAGGAAACTTATTTCAATTAAAGCATTGGGCATCCCTGGGAGGGACAGGAGCTAGGAAACTGGAATCACCAGGAAACTTCAAGGTCCTTTTCATTTTTTTTTCTTCCTCATTTTACTTCAGGGAAAGAAACAAGGTCCTGAGTTTCAAAGTCCCACACTTTTACAGAAAAAGGGAAAATGGCATTGTCACGCTAGGAGTTTATAGTGACAAATGGAAAGCTTTTGTGTTACTGTACACATGTGTGTGCTCACTTGGTGCAGCAGAGCAATAATGTCTTCCTCAATTTACTCAGAGAAATGTGAATCCGAGAGTGACAACAGTTTGCAACCCGCCACATACTGTCCCCATTCATGTAATCACCTTCTGCTTTTAGAAACCCCAAAGAGGGGGCACCTTGGTGGCTCAGTCAGTTAAGCATCCGACTTCAGCTCAGGTCATGATCTCAGGGTTCATGGGTTCGAACCCTGCATTGGGGTCTGTGCTGACAGTTCAGAGCCTGGAGCTTGCTTCTGATTCTGTGTGTGTCTCTCTCTCTGCCCTTCCACGCACCCGCCCCCCTCAAAAATAAATAAACATTAAGAAAAAAGAAACCCTAAAGAGTGCATATGTTTGGCAAGTGAGGATATGCACCAGAAATATATAATATGCCTTAGAATTAGACAGTAGAATCTTCAAATGTTACATCTACTGTTCTGAACACAGTAACCCCCCCCCCCCAATAATTCTAAGTTAACAGTTTTTGTTTCCTCTGGATGCATGTATGTGTGGTGTGATGTGGTGTGTGTGTTTTAGTCAACTTTAAATAACTTTTACTTTTTCATTTCTTTGTTTTAAGATTTTATTTTTAAGTAATCTCTACACCCAGCATGGGGCTCAAACCCACAATCCCAAGATCAAGAGCCACGTGCTCCACTGACTGAGCCAGACAGGCACCCCCACCTGTCTCTCATTTCTAAGAAAATGAAGAATTATTGTATATACGTTAGAAAGAACAGAGAAGCAAAAAGAAAAAAAGAAAAACCCCACTCACAGAGGTAGTTAAGATTTAACATCTTGGAGTACATCTTGTCAGTGTGTTACATTTTGTTCTTTTAAGTATAAGAAGCCCATTTCATTACATCTTTCTTCACAGTGTTGTTCACTAAAACATGAAATGACTGTTTTTTAGCCCATTTTTAATATATCCAGAGTAGATCTGAAGGAGCAAAAAGATGGGACAAGTGGTCCACGCATACTTGCATGTGCACAGAGAGCCAAAGAGAACATTCTGCTTTAAAATGGCTTAAAAAGGATACTTAAAACTAAATATGGTGACTTGAATACTTGTTTCCTTAGCACTCAATTCATGCTTCTGTTAAATATTCTATTAATCGGGGTGCCTGGGTGCCTCAGTCGGTTAAGTGTCTGACTTCAGTTCAGGTCATGATCTTGCGGTTTGTGAGTTCGAGCCCCACGATGCGCTCTGTGCTAATAGCTCAGAGCCTGGAGCCTGCTCTGGATTCTGGGTCTCCTCCTCTCTCTGCCCCTCCCATGCTCATGCTCTGTCTCTCAATAATAAATAAACGTTAAAAAAATTTAATATTCTATAAAAATTAAAATGTAGGGATAAAGTCACAAGGCCAAAGAGAATGGGAAAAGGGCAAGAAATTTTGAGAAATTAGAAACCAAATGGTCAAGTAGTAACAGACTTAGCAGAACAGAGAAAAAACATGAAAGCACAGAAGCAAGCTGAATTGGTCCTTGGACTTCCAAAATCTAAAAATGAGGTGGTAAATGGGGCTAAAAACAGGAGAGTTTACTGAAAATCTGTCTAATAAGCAGCAGGAACCAACAGTATGATAGTCTCCAGCTCCCTACCTGCCCCATCACAAAAAGCCCCCTTTGCCAATTTCCGTAGTATAAATACCCCCACCATGACTAGGAACATAATGATACTGAACACAGAATTGGGATAAGACAAGCACACTCAACTATAGAGAACTGGTTCAAGGTGGCTCCATCACACCTCTGGTTTGACCCTATTAAGAAGTAGAAGAATGATCCTTCTCCTTCTGCAGCTAAGGAATGCCTACCTATTCTCTGAAGACATCCAGAGAGAGACATAGGACTCAGGGACCCAAGGCTCAATTAAAGAAAAGGTGCATCACTGAAAAAGGAAGCTACATGGAAATGCATTCATGGTACAGTCCCTTTCTCTTCTTGGTTTCCAGAACTTCCCACAGGCTGGAGCTTGGAGAATCCCTTTCTAGGGAAACAGAAAAAGAAGAAGGAAGATCCATAGATAAGGCTTTTGAAGGGTTCTTCAGTGAAACAGCCTAGCCACATCACACCAAAGTGAAACCTGTAACTGAGATGCCCCACCCTCCTCCAGAGCTTCCAGTCAGCTTTTCGGTGCATCGCTTTCCAAATAGATAGAAAACCATACTGGTGTTGGTAGTATTAGTATTGCTATTCTGAAACAGTATACTGTGTATAAAGTGGAACAAAATACATGCATGATTGCAGGATATTCTGCCATCCTCTGTCTTTGAGAATCAGAATTCTTGATGTAAGAGAAAGATTAAATGTAACAAAGAAGGAGTTAAACCCTCACAATGATGGTCAATTGATTTTTGGCAAAGATTTCAAGGCAAATCAACAGAAAAAGGAACGTGCCAAGAAAATTGGATATTCATATGCCAAGAATATAAACTTCGATTCACACTTCACCCCACATATAAAAGGTAACTCAAAATAGAATACAGACCTCAATGTCAGAGCTAAAAGTATACAACTTCTAGAACAAAACACATAAGGTAATCTTTGTGACTCTGAATTAAACAAGCATCACTTAGATAATGACACCAAAAGCAAAATCTGTAAAATAAAAATTTGATAAATTGGATATTTTTAATAAATTTTATCAAAATTACAATCACTCTTCAAAGCATACAGTTAAATAATAAAAAGCTAACACAAGTTGGGATAAAATATTTGTAAGCCATATCTGATACAGTTTGTATCCAGGATATAAAAGGAATTCTTGAACTCAATAAAAAGTCAATCCGATTTTTAAAATGGACAAAAAATGTGACTAGAAAGTTAAATATACCCGTGTTTGATAAGCCCATAAAAGATGTTCAACATCAGTAATCATCAGGGAAAAGGCAAACTGAAACCACGATGAGATACTACTATGCAGCAACTAGAAATAGCTAAATTCAAAAACACTGCATCAACTATTAGCTAGGATATAGAAAACTGGATCTCCTATATCTTGCTGGTGGGAGAACAGTCTGGAAACTTTGGGAACCAATGTGGCAGTTTCTTAAAAAGTCAAATACAACTTACTATACAAACCAGCAATCACATCCTTAGGTATTTACTTATGAAATGAAGAGAAATGAAAACTTCTGTCCACTCAAAGATGAGAATGACCACAGCAGCATTATTCATACTTGCCCAAAACTGGAAACAATCCAAATATCCATCAACTGGTAAATAAACAAAATGTGGTATAGCCATACAATGGAATGCTAGTCAGCAATAAAAAGAAATGGATTAGTTTTACATACTACGAGATGAATGAGCCTCAAATCAAGGCTAAGAGCCTCCAATCAAGGCACACCCAGAACCTACTCTTTTCTCTCCTATAAAGCTTTCCCACTCCTCTGTGTGCCTTTGAGTCCCTGCCAAACACAAGTGAGGATGGCTGATTCCCTTCTAATGTAAGTTCAGAATAAGTGTACTTTGCTCTTCTCGTTTGGTTGTTCTCCACTTATTTCTGCAACACACACTGGCCACCCAAGCCACAGGCAGGACTGACCTGGAGGAGAGATCCACCAAGCCCTGGAAACAGAAGCCAACAATGCTGAGGCCCTAGGTGTCTGGAACATTTACAGAAAGGAAGAATATGGGGTTCAGGTGGGGGAATCTCCTCAGCCCATGATTGCTTGTCTTCGGAAACAGCAAAGAAGAGCCATAGCCAGTCTCTCCAAAGCACAAGGCCCAGGGCAGGAGCCCTCCCCCCAGGTCTATGCAAAGTTCTCTTTCTATACTACTCTGAAGCAGACCTGGGGGAGACTGGCTTTTTTATGAGATCACAGGGATAGGAGCTTGATGTCAAAATTCAGTTGACTTAAAGAAAATAAATCATCTTTTACCTAGGCATCCAAGAGTGCTTCGGAATCCATCTGATTTTTTGTGACAGTCTCAGAATTCTCAATGACTGCTCCTGAGCCTGGGCAATGTCTTCTGCAGACAGTCGTCCCCATGCTTGTGTGAGGCAGGTCCAGCTAACCCTATGAGCAGAACCAGGGTGCCTCGCATTGCCTGACACTGCCTGCCGGGGGCCACCTACGACTCTGCACACATGGGGCTGGCTCCCTATTTCAGATTCCCACTTTGGTTGTTGCCTTACATCTCCACTCCACCCCTCCAAATGTTCATTTGAACCCTTTCCTCAACACTGAACATGCCAAGGCTTTCCTCATAAAACCACAGCATTAGCCCATTTTGGTGCAGTTGGGGTTTCAGTCACCAAAGTCCTGCGGGACCACAAGTGCATTAAAGAAAAAATTATTCAGACGCTCATTAAAGACACCAAGGTGAACTATTCAAGAGAAACTATGCAACTGGGGTTTAGCAGTAGGGAGAGAAACTGGACTCAAATCCAAATAGAAAAAGGACAAGTGGAGATTTATAGCCAAGGAGCAGAAAGGAAGTCAGTGGATGGAAAATTACCAAGACAAAAACATCAAGGCTAGGGGGATTCTTGCTAGACCAACTAGACAGGATTCCTGTTGAAGGCAAGCTAGGATGATAAGATATTGAGGGTGGGGATAAGGAATTTGATCAGCTATCAAGGGTGAAAGATTTTTGCTAAACTAATCCAGGAGAATTCTTGGTAAAACTGGACTAAGCAGGCCAAGGACAGATCCCAAGGTCAGAGCCTAGTCAAAAGGAGGACACAAAGGAACCTGACTCAGGTGTTGTCAAGGAATGAATCTTTGTCAAGTGGACTTCACTATCCTTTTTACTTTTGACCAAGTTTGTATGTACGTATGTATGCATATATATACACAGTGTAAAATGTGATATTTTTGTATATGTACGCATTGTAAAATAATTACCACAAACTAATTAACATATCCCTCACCTTCTAGAGTTACCATTTTGTATGTGTGTGTGATGTGAATACTTGAGATCTACTCTCAGCAATTTTAAGTACACAGTGCATTATTAACCCTTCAGTCATTATGCTGTACATTAGGTCTCCAGAATGTATTCACCTTATGACTGAAAGTTTGTACCCTCTGACCAACATCTCCCCCATTTCCTCAACCCCAGCCTCTGGGAACCACCATTCTACTCTCTGTTACTACAAATGTGACTTTAATTCCATATATAAGTGAAATCATGCAATATTTGTCTTTATGTATCTGGTTTATTTCCTTTACCATAATATCTTCAAGTTTATTCATGTTGATGGTAAGGATTCTTTCTTTTCCTTAAGACTGAATAATATGCCATTTATATATATATATATACTCCACATTGTCTTTATCCATTTATCTGTTTGCAGACACTTCGGTTGTTTCCATTATCTTGTCTACTGTGATCAATGCTTCAACGAACATGAGTGTAGATATCTCTTCATGATTTTATTTTCTTTGGCTCTATACCGAGAAATGGGACTATACAGTAGTTCTATTTTTAATTTTTTGAGGAACCTCATTCCTATTTTCTTTTTAAGTTTATTTATTTATTTTGAAAGAGAGAGAGTGCATGCATGAGTGGGGGAGGGGCAGAGGGAGAGAGAATCCCAAGCAGGCTCCATGAGCAGTGTGGAGACTGAAAGAGGACTTGATCCCACGAACTGTAGGATCATGACTTCAGCCAAAATCTAGAGTTGGACGCTTAACCAACTGAGCCACCCAGGTGCCCTATATATTTTCTACAGTGGCAACATCTATACTATTTTCCATAGTGACTGCATCAATTTATATTTCCACCAACAAAGCACAAAGATTCCCTTTTCTCTAAATCCCCACCAACACTTGTTCTCTTTTTTCTTTTTGATAGCAGCTATCCTAATAAGTATGAAATGATAACTCATTGTGCTTCTGATTTGCATTTCCCTGATGATTGGTGATGTTGAGCATCTTTTCATATACCTATTGGCCATTTTTAAGTTTTCTTTGGAAAAATGTCTATTCAGGTCCTTCGCTCATTTTTACATCACATGGTTTTTTGGGTTTTTTTGTTTTGTTTTGTTTTGGGTTTTTTTGCTATCGAGTTGTACTAGTTCCTTATATATGTTGGATATTAATCCCTTTATCAGCTCTGTGACTTACAAATATTTTCTCCCATTCCACAGAATGACTTTTCACTTTGTGGATTATTTCTCTTGCTGTGCAGAAACTTTTTGGTTTGATGTAGCCCCACTTGTTTATTTTTGCTTTTGTCACCCGTACTTTTGGTATTGCAAAAAGTTGTTGCCAAGACCAATGTCCAGGAGCTTTTCTTGTATGTTTTCTTCTCATAATTGCACAGTTCCAGGTCTTATATGTAAGTGTTTAATCCATTTTGAGATGACTTTTTCATGTGGCATAAGGTAAGGGTCCAATATCATTCTTTTGCATGTAGATATCTATTTCTCTGAACATCATAAATTGAAAAGACAACACTTTCCTCATTATATATTGGTGACTTTACCAAAAATTAGCTCATTGAATATGCATGGGTTTATTTCTGGGCTCTCTATTCTGTTCCATCATCTGTTTTTATGTGAATACCAGATTGTTTTAGGTCACTATAGCTTAATAATATAATTTGAAATCAGAAAGTGTGATATCTCCAGGCTTATTCTTCTTTCTCAGGATTGTTTTAGCTATTCAGGGTCTTTTTTGGTCCCATACAAATTTTAGGATTTTTCTGTGAAAAATGCTGTAATTTTCATAGAGAATGCTCTAAATCTATGGATCACTTTGGATAGAATGGATAACTTTTTAAAAATTTTTAAAAATTTTGGGGCACCTGGGTGACTTGGTCGGTTAAGCATCCGACTTCGGCTCAGGTCATGATCTCACGGTCCGTGAGTTCGAGCCCTGCGTCAGGCTCTGTGCTGACAGCTCAGAGCCTGGAGCCTGTTTCAGATTCTGTGTCTCCCTCTCTCTCTGCCCCTCCCCTGTTCATGCTCTGTCTCTCTCTGTCTCAAAAATAAATAAACGTTAAAAATTTTAAAAATTTTAGGTCTTCCAATCCATGAACACAGGATATCTTTCCATTTATTTGCATCTTTTAGAATTTCTTTCATCATTGTTTTATAGTTTTCACTGTACAGATCTTTCACCTCATTGGTTAAATTTATTTCTAAGTATTTTATTCTTTCATATATATTATTGTAAATGGGATTGTTTTCTTACTGTCTTTCCAGATAGTTTGTTAGTGTCAAGAAACACAACTGATTTCTGCATACTGATTTTATATCCTGCAACTTTACTCAATTCATCCATTAGTTTTAAGAGTTTAGGGTCTTTGGGAATTTCCATATAGAAGATTGTCATCTACAAACAGAAATGGTTTTATTGGCAGCACAGGCTAGTGACAGAAAGCAGGGCCAGATTTGGGCTCCAGAACACCCGCAAGGGCCTGGGCTGTCAGAGTGTGCAAGGATCTGGCTGTAGTCACTAGCTGTAAGTGAGCAGCAGTGAAGCCTATATCAGGAGTTTGGCCCAGCTTCTGGTGCACAAGTAGCTATGGGGACCTGAACTGTTTGTGTGCATTTGTGTGGCTGTACGGGTTGGCCCCAGGAACACACATGGTGTTGGGGGGGTGGATGTGGGGGCCTAGACGGGCGTCGTGAACATGCACAGCCACAGAGGCTGAGGCTGGCTGCTGCAACACAGTGGATAACAGAGCTCAGAACCCAGGGTGTCTGTGGGAATTCTAGCAGGGGGTGGGGATGGAAAGGGACTCAGGCAGCTGGAGTACGGAAATGCAAAAATTTGCAGAGCATTCAGTGCTGAAATCACAGGGGGTCCATGGTGGCTTTGCTGGCCATTGGTTTCTTCAGGAGCAAAAACTGCTGGAGGCTTCTGTGGAGCCGTCCCCTGAGGTTCGTCCACAGTGATGAAATCTACTGAGGGACCACAGCATCCACAAGGGCTCTCGAAGAGTTCAGTATCAAAAGCTGCTGAAGTCCCGTAAGGCTGCTGAGAACTAAAATCGTGCCCACCCCGTGATTGATACTGCTGATAGCTACAACCTTCTTCCTTGCTCCTGTCTGTATATGCCTCAGCTACACCACTCTCTGAGTCAGATGAAACCAAGCGCATCCGTTATCCTGTCCAAAAGGCTAGGGAAGCTGGGTGCTCACTCCAGCGAGGGGAAATCCCTCTCACCAGGGAATGCCTCTTGGCACTGACCAGTGCCAGTCTGGAGGCTGGGATGATGCATGCAAAATGAAACTGCTCTTCCTACCTATTTTGCAGTCATTCCAAGGTTTTTTGCTCAATTGTGTTGCTGAAGCTTCTTAAGTATACTCCTGAGCTACCCCACTAAGCTATTTTCATTAATGAACAACTGTTTAACTGTTACTCTTTGTGGGGAGATAGAGGCTGGTGTCACCTGCCATCTTGGTGACATCATCGGACATGACTCTCTTTTCTCACTCTCTGTTCTGCATTAGATCACGGGCCTACCCAGAAGCTATTGCTGCCAAAGTCATCCGCCTTCCCCTCACTTCCACTGTGCAGGGAAAGCCCAGGACTTGGAGGCAAGAAGATCAGAGTTTGAATCTGGGCTCCACTACTTATGGTTGTAGGATCTTTTGTAAATCATCTGTCCATGTTTAAATCATTTATCCTTAGGACGGACTAAGGGATGTAGGGAAGAAAGAAGAGAGGAAGGAAGTAATTCTATTGCATGATTTTATCTATCTATATAGCTGTATCTGTATCATTTATATCTATATCAATGTATCTAAATAAATATAAAAATAATACTCAAAAAAATAAATAAATAAATAAATAAATCATTTATCCTTATTTGTGCCATGTCCTCGTGTGCAAAATGGGAATGGATAATATCTTATTGGAACAACTGATGTTTATACTGGAGATGGCTACATTATAGTGACTGGCATGTATGTAGTTGGTGATCTAAATATTTACTCCTGCTGCTATTACTACTGTAGTTATTGTGTATCCTTTTACTGGACGTTCTGTTAGTGCTATCTGATTCAGTTTGATGCCTAATTCCTGTCAAAATGTTGCTAAACAAGTGTATCAAATTGTGTATTTATGCAGCTAAGAGAGAATTCTGCCCCCCCCCCCCCCCCCCCCCCCCCCACACACACTGCATGTCAGGAAACAATCTTGCATTGATAGAAAGAAGGATAATGATACCCAATGGGTCATTTTCATGTCTAATTTCAGTCACTCTATGGTTCTGCAATTGCTATAGCCAACTAATCAACTAAACATAATTATGCACTATTCCAAACATATTATGAAGTAATAAGACCTTTATTTTTCATTGTGCCCTGAATGCTTGTATCATTAAAGATGTAAAAACAGAATTTAATTTGGACTCGCAGAATGGAAAATCAAAGGAATGAAAGAGAAGATTAAGAGGGTCTAGATTATTTTTCCTTTTTAGTTCTGAAGGATATAAACACCTGCACCTGTACAAATTTTAAAAGCATGTAAATAGCCTCACAGCTCCAAGATCATACAGGGGACTCGCCTTATTCAAGTCATTATTGTAGGAATTTTATCTTCAATCTTTTGGGAACACCTGTAAGAAAGTATCGCAAGTCTCTGATGAAATGTAAATGATCAAAAGTGTCCTGGAAAAACTAAACACATCTGTATAAAGATCATCGGAACACATCTCGATTATCCTGCAGCCTGGCAAACATGTCTAATTCCACAGTTGTCAAAGTTCAGACTGTGTGTATATACTGGCAAATTAGTTCCAGAAGCATATTAATGAAAGGCAAGAAAGAGAATAGGCTTTTACAAAGTAGTTATGATATAACTCCTGTAGCATATCATTAAACGAAATAATGAATGCCACCTTGTTCCGTAATCTATAATATAGTAGAATAGGTACAGTCATTATTTTCTCTAATGATGAAACCCACTAAAATTCTCATGATGAGAACAGAACAAAGTTATGCATCTTATCCAACATCTTCAATATACAGCCAAGTGCAATAGCTACAAGAGTTGGTATATGCTTTGTACAGAAAACCAAACAAAATAATGCATGCGCTTGCAAAATGAAAAGAACAAAAGCTATCACAAGTAATTTAGAAATTAGCTTAGTAGTTCTTTTCTGAATTAGAAGCTGAAATATGGTAATACTAGGCTCTATCTTTGCAAATTAATAAAATCGTAAGTTAGTTTAAATTCTAGATTTATTATATCCCACTGTTTCCCCTGCAACCTGCTCTAATTTTTAATCAGCACAACACAAAACTGTATGCAGTGCCCTCTCACGTCTCGTTTTGTATTTGTTATTTAAATTTTCTTGGAGGACACTCAGCATAGCTAAATGTCCATCACTCTCTAGGCAAAACCATGCATGAATGTGGATTCCAAATTTTGCCCCCTCTGTTTTACTATATGGGAATGCATTAAAATTCTGACTAGCTTTATGAGGTACCATCATGAATAAAACAGAAAAAATTAGAAGTGTTTAAATCCAACGAGTCGGAGCTGATATTTCAGGATCCAGGGAGGTAACACATTGTATTTTTCTTCCCAGCTTTTTACTCTTCTACATCTTCTAGTCTCTCAGAAGTTAAAAGAAGAATGTTGAGCTTAACATCAAAGATAGATTACTCTCGAAAAGGAACATTTATCAGAGAAAATATTAATTGGTTGCTGGAAAGCAGAGCTATGAGAATTAAAGAATCTGCAGTGAAATGGGAGATAAAAGCTAGAAAACATCACTAATGAAGAATGGAATTCCTTTTATGCATGTGGGAGCCTGCATGCACGTGTTCATTTCTCCCAAATATCTAAGATGTTTAGATGAGCAACAACACGCCGTTAGTTTTGCCAGGCGAGTTTTACCTTTGCCTCTCCTGGTTTGTGATATGAGACTTTTCGCCCCTTAGCCTCCTGACAAAGTGTTATAATTCTGCTCAGTGTTGCAGAATGCCCACGCTGCTGCTGTTCGTGCTCTGTCAACTGCCAAGTTGGGGATATAGGGAAAGTACACCCCTACTTGTAATCCGGGCTAATCTGGGCAGCGCATGGGGGCAAAATGCAAGAAGACCACCTAGTGTCCTGGCAGAACATGCAGGTATGTAAGCAGGGTTTACAAGGCCCCTAGAGTCTAACACATGGTAATTCTCAGCATAATATCACCCAAGAAAGGGGGTGGGGGGGAGTGCAGGCAGAGGCAATGCCTGTTGGAAGTTCTAGGGAAAGTGGAGCAGGAAGATGAGTGTCAGCAACCTTTCCTGCTTGTTAATTTCTGAATCTTTGCCTTAAAAAGCCCAAGAAAGGGATCAGGGGTCAAAGAACCAGACATGTGAAGTAAGTGACTCTCTTTGCTGTGCCCCCTCCTTCCCCAAAGTTCAGATCATCTTTTTCCCTCTTGCCCTTTTCACCTTCCCCCAAAACACAAACGCATACTGATTGGGTTTGGGGGACATAGAAGTACTCAAGAGAATTTTACTTGGCCAACTCATCTTCCCACTTTCTTGCATTCCTTTCTCCCAAATTCTGGAGCTTTCATGCCCCAAGGTCTCAGCCTCAGTATCAATGATAATGATGATAGTTGATGTTTATGGGACGTTTCCTAAGTGTCAGGCACAATTCTCAGTGTCCTTTGTCCTTTTAAATCACATGGGACATAGCAATCCTGTACTGCACACCTATTACCATTCCCATCATATAGATGAGAAAATTCAGGCTTAGTGTTGCCTAAACATAAGTAGCTTGTCTAGGCTCCTACAGCTCATGTATGGAGCAAAGATTTGAAGCTGGATCTTCTGACTTCAGAGTGCATGCTTTTTTTTTTTTTTTTTAATTTTTTTTTAACATTTATTCATTTTTGAAAGGCAGAGAGAGACAGAGCGCGAATGGGGGAGGGGCAGAGAGAGAGGGAGACACAGAAACAGAAGCAGGCTCCAGGCTCCGAGCTATCGGCACAGAGCCCCACGCGGGGCTCGAACTCACGGACCGCGAGATCATGACCTGAGCTGAAGTCGGCCGCTTAACCAACTGAGCGACCCAGGCGCCCCCAGAGTGCATGCTTTTCATCACTCCTTATATTATCACCGTTGCTACCTCTTTCCTCCTCGTCCACACTTAATGTCCTATCAGCATTACCGTGAACGAAACTGAAGTTAGGTTAGGCTCCTAGACAGTGGCTAGCGATACTAGAGGCACTATTAGTATCAGTCGTCTCTTTATTCTCATTAATAAATTCCAATACGGACGGCCCAGACATCTTGTTCAACGACAAACTCTCCCCTCCCCTTCCGAATAACATTGCCTCGAATGTTTAAGGAATGGAAAAAGTACTGAGATTCTCAGGTTTCCTGGAAGTGGCAGGAAGAGAGCTCTTTTAGGGCCTCAGTCTAGTCCTCGTTACAGGCTTCGGTGGAGGGGTGAACATTACAGCCAAGTGGATGATACGAAATGGTGCCCGCTGCCCAGAGTTTTTTTGTTTTCTTTGGGTTTTTTTTTTGTTTGTTTGTTTTGTTTTGTTTTCCTGCTGCCCATTAAGAAGGACTTGCATTGTCATCATGGAAGTTCAGTTCCGGACCTTTATTCAATCACAACACAGTGCTGGCTCCTGACATTTATTAATTAACACTGTGTCCGAGCTCAACTGATTTCTCAGGATTGCTAGACAAGTAAAGAGGCAATTACTGGGCCGTAAGATGAAGTCCAAGAAAATGCCAGTCTTCATAAACTACATTACAGTCATCCCCCCTTATCTGCAGGGGATACGTTCCAAGACACCCAGGATTGCCTGAAGTGACCAACAGCACTGAACCTGTATACACTCTGTGTTTCTCTTGCACGTACAAAGTTTTACTTGTAAATCAGCCACAGCAAGACATTAACAACAATAACTCATAATAAAATAGGACAATTAGGACAATATACTGTAACAAGCGTCACGTGAACGTGGTCTTTCTCTCACAAAACACCTTATAGTACCGTACTCACCCTTCTCGTGGTGATGGCAGGTGATAAAACACCTACTCGATGAGGTGAAGCGAGTGAAAGACGCGGGCACTGTGACGTAGACTCAGTCTACTATTGACCATCTGATGATTCGTCAGGAGGAGGATCCTCTGTCTCGGACCGCGGTTGACCACGAAACTGCGGATCAGGAAACCGCAGATAAGGCTAACTGCAGGCCTGCCTCATTTTATTGCGCTTCGCAGATACTGCGTATTTTACGAGGTGAAGGCTTGTAGCAGCCCCGTGTCCCCCAAGTCTGTCCGCATCCAGCAATCTGCTCACTTCAAGCCTCTGTGTCACATTTTGCTAATTCTCACCATATTGCGAACGTTTTTATTCTTCTTATACTTGGTGCCCGTACAACCCGGCGAATTTAAGGGATGAATGTGTGTATTCTGACTGCTCCGCCGACAGGCTGTTCCTCCGTCTCTCTCCCTCTCCTCTGGCCTGTCTGTGCCCTGAGACACAACGGTACTGAAATTACGCCAATTAATAACCCAGCAATGGGCTCTAAGTGTTTGAGACAAAGGAAGAGTCAATCGATGCAGCAACCTTTATCCTTGTCTTATTTTAAGAAATTGCTACAGCCACCCCAGCCTTCAGCAACTACCACCCTGATCAGTCAGCAGCCATGGACGCTGAGGCAACACCCTCCACCAGCAAAAAAGATTACAACTCGCTGAAAGCTCAGATGATGGTAAGCATCTTTTAGCTATAAAGTATTTTTTAATTGAAATGTAGGGGCACCTGGGTAGCTCAGTCATTTGAGCCTCTGACTCTTTGATTTCCGCCTAGGTCATGATCCCAGGGTCTTGGGATCAAGCCCGCATCTGGCTCCGTGCTGAGTTTGGAGCCTGCTTAAGGTTCTCTCTCTCTCCCTCTACCCCTCCCTCGCTCATGCTGTTTCTCTCTCTCTCTCTCTCTAAAAAAAGAAAAATTTTAATTAAAGTATATACATTGTTTTTTAGATATAATGCTGTCACATACTCAATAGACTACAATATAGTGTAAACTTAACTTTTATATGCATTGTGAAAGTTAAATTTACACTTGCATTGGTAACCAAAAACTTCACATGACTCACTCACTTCATTGCGATAGTCCCTTCATTGTGGTCTTTCTGGAACTGGTATGCCTGTACTACACTGTTTCAACACTGATGTCAATTTTACATGAATTAAAATAAAGATCAAAGTAATTGTTAGAAATAGCCAAGTAAAGAGAAAGGGGAGGAAAAAATACTCAAATGGCTTGAGGTGGGATGAAGGATGGCACGTCTAGAAATAGGGAACAAAGCCAATGAGATTAGCATGTAAGGCAGGTGGAAGGATGTTTCATGGATTTTGTTGTTTTCATTGTTTTAATCCTTATCTCTTTATTTTCACAACTCATATGTACTGATCTTAGATACAAAAGTGGCCCCAACTTTGGATCTCACATTTGTCTGGGCTGGTCTAAAGAACTTAGGCCAAATGTCTCTAGGAGACAATTCGCATGAAATTTTTTGATGAAAATAAAAAAAACATGCTAGAGGATTTGACCCATGTGATCAGAATAAAAGGTATGAGAGAGGATGGTGCAGAATTTGCCTCTAATTACTCTTGGCCTGTCCTTTAGACTTATGCCTATACCTCATGGAGACAGCTCCAGGAGAAGCTGAGAAACTATTACAAGGATTCAGGTATGTGTGCCCAAAACATACTGCAGGTCTTTTTTTTTTTTTTTAATTGTTTTTTTTAACGTTTATTTATTTTTGAGACAGAGAGAGACAGAGAATGAACAGGAGAGGGGCAGAGAGAGAGGGAGACACAGAATCTGAAACGGGCTCCAGGCTCTGAGCTGTCAGCACAGAGCCCGATGCGGGGCTCGAACTCACGGACCGTGAGATCATGACCTGAGCCAAAGTCGGACGCTTAACCGACTGAGCCACCCAGGCGCCCCTAAAACATACTGCAGGTCTTAAAGAAATGATACTCCAGATGCAAGAGCTTCCCCACATGGGATACCCATGAGAAGACATCAGAACATATTCTGTGCAAGTCAAATAATATGTGCCCCTTTATTAAGGTGAAAAGCAGATATCAGCGAGAATGAGGGTTTGGAGAAGTTCTCTTCAGCATGAGTCTCCTTTGAGAATTGTCTATAATTAAGGAGCCAGTACAGGCTTAGATCAGAGCAAAGGGGGTCTCTATCCAGGGCCCAGTGCTTTCAAGGAGGCCCTTACACATAAATCCACCCTCACAACAGTGTCTAAAACAACACATAGGTCACCAAAATAAAAAGTTCTCTCATAAGATGTTAAGAAAATGAAAACAAATCAGACTGGGAGTGAATATGCACAAGACCTATATCAGATAAAGGACTTTTATACAAGATACATAAAGAGTTCCTACAGATCAATAATAAAACACAAGGGGCACCTGGATGGCTCAGTCAGTTGAGTGTCCAACTCTTGATTTTGGCTCAGGTCATGTCTTGCATTTTGTGGGTTCCAGCCCTGCATTGGGCTCTGTGCTGACATCGTGGAGCCTGCTTGGGATTCTCTCTCTCCCTCTCTCTGCCCCTCCCTAGCTTGTGCACATGATCTCTCTCTCTCTCTCTCTCTCTCAAATAAATAAACATTTAAAAATTTTTAAATAATAAAAGACAACTCACTTATTTTTACATATGCAAAAGACATGAACAAATACTTCACAAAAGAAGATATAAAAATGGCCAATAAGCACATAATAAGGTGCTCAATGTCATTTATCATTAAGGAAATGAACATTAAAACCAAAATTGAGAGTGACCAAATTTTTAAAAGATTTAAATTCCAAGTGTTGACAAAGATGTGGAGAAATTGGAACTTTCATACCAAATGATACAACCACTTTTGGAAACTGGAAGTTTCTATAAAATTAAACATAACTGCAACCTATGACCCAACAATTCTACTACTCGATATTTACCAAAGGCAAATGAAAACATATGTCTGTACAAAGAATTGTATAAGGATGCTTGTAAGCAACTTTATTCACAATAGCCCACAACTGGAAACAACCAAATATTCATCAACAAGAGAAAGCATAAATAAATATATTATAACAAATATTTTGAAACATAAATATATATATTCAGGAATAAAAATAACTATAAACACAAAATATAATGGATTAATATAAAAAACATTACATTGAGTTGGGGCGCCAGGGTGGCTCAGTCGGTTGAATGTCCAACTTCAGCTCAGGTCATGATCTTGCAGTTCATGAGTTCAAGCCCCACCCTGGGCTCTCTACTGTCAGCATGGAGTCTGCTTGGGATCTTCTGCTCCCCCCACATTTCTGCCTCTCTCTCTCTCTCTCTCTCTCTCATAAATAAGCATTAAAAAATTATATTGAGCTAAAGAAGTCAGGCACAAAATAGTATGCATCATACAATTTCATTTATTTGAAGTCCTAAAATGGGCAAAATGAACCTATGGCAATAGAAATTGGAGTAGTGGGGGGTGTCTGGGTGGCTCAGTCAGGTGAGTGGCTAACTTCAGCTTGGGTCATGGTCTCACAGCTTGTGAGTTCAAGCCCTGCGTCGGGCTCTGTGCTGACAGCTCAGAGCCTGGATCCTGCTTTGGATCTTTGTCTCCCTCTCTCTGCCCCTAACCCACTAGCATTCTGTCTCTGTCTCTCTCAAAGGTAAATAAACATTAAAAAAAAATTATTAAAAAAAGAAATTGGAGTAGTGGTTGCCTCTGGTTTGTGTAAGAATTTACTGGAAAAGGACAAAAATGACATTCCACAAGTATGGGATGTTCAGTATCTTGAACGTGGTGGTCTTTGAAGGAGTGTATACATTTGTCAAAAATTATCTATTTTTATACCTAAAATCTGTATATTTTATTGCAATAAATTATGCTGCAATTTAAAATATGAGTTTGGGATTTTAAAAAATATTATCTATAAGAAAAAGTTATCCAAATCCACATTTCACCTCATTAAAACATTTCTCTCCTAAAACACTGAGTGCCTCTGTCAGTCAGGAACTAGTGTTTAACACTGATAATGCAATGCATTATCTCTGTAGGGAAGGAAAAACTTTTCCTCTACCCTCTTAGGTTTTGAGAGTGAGATCTGCAAATTAACGACAAGAGGTTAATAGGAGATAAAGTTTGTGTACATACAGAAGCCAACAGAGAAGTAACTGGCTTATCTAATGGTTAAAACTGAAGGCATATATATAGCTAACATAGTAAGAGAAAGTTACTTTAGATCACTGCTGTCAAGAGAGTGCAAATTACGTATAATTTTGATTTCAAAAATACATGATTTGCTGAAATGCAGACAAGAAAAATAAATTTTATAAAATAAATATGTCTTCATTATCTATTCATAAATCTTTGCTTCATCAACAGAACCTCCAGCCATGTGCAAAAATAATAAAATCAGTCATGCGTAACACATTTTGCCAACTTGCAGTCATCTGAAATTCATAGCCTCACACATATTTTTCCATTTTGTCATCGTGAAGGCACATTTTTTCAAGGTAGAAAATACTACATATGTTATTTAATGATTTGTTATTTGATTTATACCTTTCAAATAACTAGACAATGGTATTTGGGTCTCAGTTTTTACTTATGCCTGGGGCTCTGTTCATGTAAGGAGAGAAGAGATAAGCACTCCCATATGTCTGTAACCCTGAGACCTGCTCCTCTACTGCCAAGAATTACTTGGTTGGGACTTTGTAGGACAATCTCGTGTTTGCTTTGACGGGATAAGTCTTGCTCTCTTTGATGTCTCTAAACTACTATGGGGTGAGATAATGCTCTTCATTCTTCCTATGGTCTTTTTGTTTCCTGTGGGTAACTATTGGCCAATACAAATACATGCTGAGTGGGGAAGGAAATGGGGCTACAGAGAAGGAAACTCCCCCCCCCACACTTAATGGCTTTCTGTACTCCAGAAGCACAAGTAAACAAATCATTATATATGAAGAGAATTACTTACAGAGCAAGTGAACCTCCAAAGGTTTCCCAGCCACAATGGAGATAATGTTTTCCATCATTATGCACAGAATTTCAGTTCCCATTTCTTCCTCTTCTTTCTTTGACCTGAACATGGTTTTTTTTCTATGCCTAAGAAATTGGAGCCTTGACAATGACTTCCAGTCTCCCCTTGCTCACCATTCTTATTTCTAGAAAGCCTCAACAGAAAGTTGAAAATTTGTTTTTTCTTCTATCTTGGCCTATATCAAATTCTTAGGCAGGGTTTCTACCTACCAATATTCTGTGTAACCCTGAAAAAAAAACAGTACAAGATTTATTTTCTCAATTTTAAGTGTAAATCATTATGAATTGTCTCCACTTTCCCAAAATAGTGTCATCTGATCGAGAATAAGGAACAGTTTCTCTCTCTTGCTGTCTATATCCCTACCCCTACGTATTATATATCCTGTGCCCATATATTCATGCTGCTGGCCTAATATTGTTTTGTACTAGCAAATTCACCATTTCTTAGTGGGCAGTACATCGCATAGAAAAGAGAGGGAGCCATAAGATGCTGGATCTACTGAGAAGCTAAAGAAGCTTACTTTAGGACTCCTCACTTGCACACATCCATTCAGAGCCTTAGAAAAGGCCCTACCCATGTGGTCTCATGGTCATGCATTGTGAAATTTGCAAAAGTGAGGCCACTACCTCTCTATAATTTGACTTCTCCATTTGCATGTACACTTCTATTAAGGTGATGTTGAAATGACTATGGGCACTTTTTTTTTTGTAAACAAGCTAAGGGAGACCTGAATTGGGATCCTTCTAGTTTATGTTTAGTGGGATATAGTTATGTGGTTTGCAATCACCTCCATCTACAATTAAGTCATTGCCAACTTTCCAGTGAACGAGCCTTTCTTTTGTTCACTGTGCAAACTCAGCCAGCATGATAATCTGAAGGTCAGGGCTGGAGATTGCATCATGGCATGACGGTGTCATAATTTTTTTTTTCTCATTCATAATTAGTAGTTAGTTACATATCTAATTTTAAATGTATGAATGTGTATGCTTTATCCTAAAGAAGATCTCCAAATTATATAAAGTTCTGGCCCCGTAAAACTCAGATATTTCTCTAATAGATGGATGTTCAGTAAATGTTTGGTGCAGGAATGAATGACCTTCCATGATCAGATAAATTTCAATTCATCTGATACAGCACCTTAATTTTATTAAAAAATTAAAAATTTAAGATAGCAAATTAAATGCCTGAATCTTTAAATACCACTTCAGTATATCAGGAAAAGGTTAGAAAAAGCATACACTTCAGAGTCAGAAATGAATTTATATCCTTCCTTCTAGCAGCTTAAACCTGGTCAAGTTACTTAACGTCCTTGTGGCTCATTTTCCCCATCTGTAAACTGAGGAGGATAATACTTACTTTGCAGAATCATCGTGAAGATGAAATGAGATGATATATGTGTAGCACCCAGTCAGGGTGCTGGATTTAGGAAAGTGTTGGAGGCATGGTGGTAAGGGTCGAGAGCACAGACTCTGAAATCAGATCACCCCGTTTAAATCCTGGCTTGGCAGCTAGTTACCTGTAACAATACAGGACAAATTGTTTCCATGCTTCCGTGTCCTCATCCTTAAAATGGGAATAAAAATGATACCTGTGTTATAAGGTGGTTATGAAGATTAACTGAGTTAATATTTCTAAAGCACTGAGAATGGTGCCTTTGGCATAAGGTATGCTATATAAGTATATATTAAATTGTCAGCTATTTATTTATTGAAAATCTTTATTCCACTAGACCAGAACTGTTCTATTAGGTGCATGTTATAGAAGAATAACCATAACATTATCTCTGATAATGTAGGAAGTTTATTCTAATTAAATCCACACTTCATTGTTGGGGGTTTCTTGTAGCTGCAGATTTATAGACAACTTTTTAAAGAGCTAAAGTTTTGAATCTACAGCAACATGTTCTACCTTGTTATTATACATAAGGACCCCAATTATACTACTCAGTTATAGCCTTCAAAAGTATTTTTGGTAACAGTTAAAGAGTTCCAACACACACACACGCACACACGCACACACGCACACACACACACACAAACACACAATTGTTTTCTCTGGGATCCAAGAAAGTTTAATTAAAATGCCAACATGATCAAGCAAGCTAAGAATGTTTTCTCATTATTCCAATTAAGAGTCAGTAAGATTTGATTAATATTATTCTGACTGCTTTGGGCTCTGGCAGATCTGTATATTTTCATTCAGTTATTCAACTCTAGCATATCCTATTAATTATCTTTCTCTCTGCCTTACTGTTCTTCAATATAATCCTTTTTTCCCCCCAAAATGGCCTCAGGAGCTTTTTCTTTAAAATAGTAAGAATTATTTTAAGTGCTACAGTTAATTTTAGTCAAAACCTTAAATACCCTTTTGAGTTAATTCATATCTCAGATTCTTCCTATAAAAAGAATATGTGAGTTTTAAAAAATGGAACTTTCCCAGGCTTGATATAATTTACTATGTAATTCAGTGTCTACCAGAGAATTAAAATGATTATTTATGTTCCCCAGACTCAGAGAATTAGGGAAACATTGAACTGTGCTGATTTTTTAAAACACAGTTGGAATTGTTTTGTAATGCTTCATTTGTATGCAGAAAGCCCAACACATATTAAAATAGGTACACGTCTGTGTTGGTTTCAAAGAAATGAAGGTGAACCAGTTTATCATCAAAGCTAATATATTCAATACCCACCCCAAAATTACACAAATTGGTACCATGTCTGAAATATTAAATGGACGGAAGTCTAAAATCCAAAGTTATGACTCCCAAAGAAATGATAACTCATTCTTTTATGTATTTGCAATATTAAATTCTTGGCTTTAATATACAATTCTGAGTAGGTGTATGAAATGGTTTTCTATGGGGAAAATGCTTAGTTAGTGCTCTCTTTCAGTCTGGTAATTTTGCTGGTATTTTTAAATATGTTATGATACCCAGAGGTTTTGGAAATGGTCATATGTTTTATAAAAATATGAATAAATGTGAGATAGAATTATGCTGCAATTTCTGTGAAAACCATAATTCTGAATTGAATACCTTTTGTGTTTTTAAACCTCACCTGCATAAACATGAAAATTAAATGTGGGTATTAAAAAGAAGGGCGTCTATAGTTATATTCTAGTTCTTTTGTGTAATCAGTTTCACAGTAATGTATGTTTGTGTACACACACAAGTTTTTGGTTCCTGTTCCAGGGGAAAAAAAATCGCCCCCAAATCACAGTGATATTAAGACATGATATACCAACATGATTTCATAAACAGTTCTTGCTTTTTAAACTTCGGTTAGTTTGGTTTTTAATTTTTTGGTTTTTTTGTTTTTGTTTTTAATTTTTTGATTTAAGAATCAGAAAGAAAAAATAAAATATACTCACTCTTCCCCATCTGCCCATTACCACTGCAGGTGGAAGCCTGCTGCACCTGGTTCATTCCATCCTGTGATATGGATTTATGTCCTAGGAAGGTAGCATTCTTGACAGCGATTTTATACACAAAACAATGCTTTTCAACTTCATTTACCCAGTCTGCATTAAGTAAAAGATGGAAAGGATTATTCTGATTTTAATTATTATCATTTCACATGATTAAAAAGCCTTAATTTATGCAGCTCTTTATTGATGACACAAAGAAAGGAACTCTAAGTGATGAAGTATATCTCATTTAAGAAATGAAAAATTAAAGCTCCTGAATGACGTTAGTGGCAAGGAAAATTCTTCCATGAAGAGAATTAAATGTAGCTTCTTGATCCGCTCTTTGATGGCAGAAAAATAAATAAATACGATGTGCTATGGTAACGGTCTGATCATTTTATTGCAAAATGGCCAAGAGCCAGTCACTGACTGTGTTGTATCCTAATTCTTTACTGCGCTCTGCATTCTTTAACTTCTGTTTCAGGTTTAAAGTAGCATGAAAAAATATATATACTCCTTTCTGTGTTGATGGCAAACATCAATGAAATAATTCATATAAACTGATGGATGCTTGATGTATAGTGGGTGCTTAGCAAATGATGGTTCCTGTTTCAAGACCAGATTTCAAAAACTTACTTTTTTTCACCATCCCTAACTATAGATGTCTTTTCTTTGTAAAACTCATAGTCTATTCCTTTTGCTTACAATAAATAGCAGTGTTATCTTCATAAAATGTTTACCATCACCTTTCAATAATTCCTGTTTACTTTTGAGAGAGAGAGTGTGTGTAAGATGGGGAGGAGCAGAGAGAGAGGGGGACAGAGGATCTGAAGCATGTTCTGTGCCGACAGCAGATAGCCCAGTGTGGGGCTCGAACTCACAAACTATGAGATCATGATCGGAGCTGAAGTCAAACACTTAACCAACTGAGCCACCCAGGTGCCCCGGTTCCAAATGTTTTTTTCAAATCAAGTTTCTCTCCTTTAAATAGGAAATATTTTCATCACTTGCATGATTGTTTTCTTAAGGAATTTCCTTATATTTCGTTATATCAGCAGCTGCTGTATCTACAAACGGCAACAGCATGTAAAACACTATTTTTCCTTAGCCTTGATTTGAAAACGTAAGATTGATTTTATTTTCTTTATAAATCTTCAATTTTGTTTCCAAGAAATAAACAACACCCACTACCCTACCCTCCCAAACACTCAACAATTAAGTTAAAACTCAGGGTTGAACATTTTGGAAAGAAAATGAAATTGTGTTTAAACTTCCAAGTTACTTAGGATTAAGAAAGTGAGAAGGGAAATTTTAAACTAGCAATTTGTACACTACCCAACTAAATGTTTTCTACAAGAAACCCACTTTTAAATATAAAAACACACACAGCTTAAAAATAAAAGGATGGAGAAAAATATACCAAGACAGTAACAATTAGTTACAGTTGAACTTAAATGTGTCCCTTTGTGATGGTGCTTAATTTTAACTCCACGAATTGCGCTCAGGATGCACGAGTCCCTTTATCTAATCATGGGCTGCCAAAAATCTGTTTAGACATTCACCTGGGTTAATATGCATGTTATTGTTCCTCAGTTTGGGAAATGAAGCTTCAGACAGAATCCATTATCTATGTGCATTGGTTTGCTTGAGCAGTTGTTTCCCAGATGCGTATTAATTTTATTTTTCTTATTTTTAGCTTTGATCCATCTGAGTTCTATTCACCTTTGTTTAACCCAGAGCTTCATAAATGTATTTGAGCATGGAACCCTTTAAACAAAACAGCCACAGAAGACTTTTTTTCCCTTTTTCCTTTGATCTGTTTTCTGAATTTTCTGCAGTAAACAACCATTACTAGAAAAGAAAGCAACAAAGGAATGGGAAATGAAACAATGAAAGCTTCCAGACTAACGGACTAGAATACCTGTGTGCATCTGTGAGATCCTGACTTTCCTCACCATGTTTTCCCCATATGTCCAGCACAACCAAAATCACATTCTCTGACCAAGTTAACCATCCGTTCCCAGAGATGTTAGTGAATGCTCCACAAAAAAGTTTCAAGGTCAAAAAAATTGGAATCGACAACGTAGTGATTGGGCTTCTCAGAACTTTTAATATTCGGACCTACTTTGTGCATTCCCAAGAGGCAGGACATTGCCATGTTTCACCAAATTTGTTTGTCCATAGGTCGGCTTTTTGTTAGCAATACCTCAAGGGGCTTTTCCTACCAAATACACTTTGGAGAACACTGGTTTAAAATTTCAGCTGAGGAAGTGTGTGAAGACAGAAAAGGCAGGGATTAAAATGGTTTTCAGCGGTTGACCTAAGACCCTGCCTAAGCTCTGAGGTTTTGCCAACAGAAAAAAAATGCAGAGAATTTTGCCTGACAATTGTTATGGGCAGCTTGGAAATCTAGGGACTTTGTGTTTATATGTCAAGGGAAGAGAGATGATATTTTCATGAAGACGATAAGGAAATATATTTCCTTAACTGAATGTGTGTGTGTGTGTGTGTGTGTTTCTCTTTTCACTTGGCCAATCAATTCAGTGCCAATTTGATTCCTAAAACAGGTGTAACACTGACAATACAAAGGCACTTAGAGGAGTGCGTGACCTCTGAGAGTCTGCAGTCTCATTGGTGAGAGAGCCATGCACACAGCCCAATACTGTGATAACTGTAGGGGAAAAGCTGTGTCTACACAGCCACAGGAGCAGAGAAAAAGGACCCAGAGCTTGCAAAGCTTTGGGAAAGACACTCTAGAAGACTATATGACTGGGCTGATATTCCCATTGCAGCAACTTCCACCACTGTCCCCACTGGAAGATCTTGTAAAGCATGAAATTGCATCCTGTAAGTTTATCTTTTTTTTTTTTTTTTTTTTTGTACCTCTGACAACAGTGGCAATTTCTTCAAACTTTGAATTGAAAGCCATGTTTACCCAGTGGTAATAAAATCGTGTCATTAAGATAGTAAATGTGACCCTCCTGTGCTTTATATAGAACAAGAAATTATCTCTAATGAAGACAGAAAAAGCCTCCAAAAATGAGATGAGACTATCATTCAGATCATCTATGTTGAAGAAATACTGAAAATCCTCTCTTTTAGCTGACTGCAATCTGCTGCTGAATTGAACCTTTGAACCATTGAATCATTAATTTTAAAAAATCGCATTTTGCCATCCAATTACTCAGCATTCTGTGACATGATCAATGATGTTAAAGGTTTTCAGCTCATTGTATTAATCAATTAAGCACAGAATATAAACAAAAAACAACTGTCAGCTGATCTGGGTCCACTGCTGATGAACTGCTGTTTAAAACAATTAATAATGAAGTAATCCCGCAAAACTAAGGGCAAAGGCCTAATTGATTTTTCAAAAGTAAGAACACTCTAAATGCTCAATTAGTTAATAATTTGCCTACTCATTGATTTCTTCAAGGTGTCTGACTGGCAAAATTGAGAAAGATTCTATCATCGCTGTCCTTCTACAAAAAGCTCATTTCTAGGCATCTAGGAAGGTTAGAAGATCAATATACACTCCCATTAATAGTGTAGGAAACTTTCTCCAAGGATGAAAAAGCAACTATCAAAAACAGAAATCATCAACTAATAAAACTCTGGGGAGCACTCTATGAAATGAACCAATTTCAGGAAGAATATTAATAAATTAAATAGGGGGAAATCATGAAATGATGCAAATATCAATTATAAATAACAGACATTTACCAAATGCAAAAGGACAAGTTTGAGACTGAGAGACTTGTGATTAAAATGCTTTTAATTGCAGGTAATGAACTCAATAAAGAGAAATGAACTTATGAGGACACTGGGACTTCCTCTAATTATTTTTTTTTTAATTCCCTAATTCTGTCTTTTCACTCCACAGGGCAGGTTTTGGTAATGGAACCTGATGCATGGTATGTAGATGGCGTAATAGAGATTATTGGTGATAAAAAAGAATCCAAAAGCATCCTGAGGATAGATCACAATGCTAACAGTATGAGTAGGAGTAGCTGACATTTATTGAACATCTGCTATGGGCCAGCCCATTTTTCTAAGTACTTTACACAAATTAATGCATTTAATCCTCACAAATTCCTATGAGAGGTTGTCTTCCCAGAGAGTAAGTTGTATTTCCAGAATTTGAATACAACCTGGTTGCAGAGTCCAAACTCTTACCTCCCCACTTCTTTATAAAACTGTGCACTCTTTTAGCACTTGACATAGTTGCTTAATCTCACAACAACTCTATGTATTAGTTGCTGTTTTATCTAGATTTTACCAACTAAGAAATTCTGGTCAAGTAATTTGCTCAAGGGCCACAGAATGTCTTAGGAAATTACAGGACTAATATCAGAACAGATGGTCTTTGGGCACAGTGTAGACACACAGGCCAAGTTTCTACCACTAAGTACCTGGTGACCTTAGATTCTTAATGGAGGAATTTTATTCCAACTCCTTACTGTTTCTTCTTCTCCTCTCTCCTCCCACAATGTTTTTAAAGATTTTTTTTAAGTAATCTCTACACCTACCATGGGGCTTGAACTTGGAGTCACATGTTCCAGCGATTCAGCCAGCCAGGTGCCTCATCTCCTCCCACAATTTTAAATCAACCATCTGACAATACCTGTTTTTCAGGGGTACATGAAAATACAAGCACAAACTGCATGTAAAAATTATAAAATAGACATTTGCACAAGTAAGAATATATAGTTTTATGTGTATAAATATTCCAAGTTCATTACTGTAAATTGCCTTATAGGATGGCCAAAAAAAAACAATGTTAGCTAAAAGTATTAAACATATATTAGTTGCTGAGCTAACGGCCAGAAGATCATTTCAACCTTAAGAACCATCTGTGTCAAAGCAGGGATCCAGAGGACCAAGAAACTGGAGGAAGGAAGAAGATGGGAGTCCATCCTGAGTACAGGGGCAGGAGCTGGGACCCAGGGCCCAGGCTTTGGGCTCTAATATTAAGTCACCCATGGTGAACAGCAGCTTCACCAATTAACACCAAGTGGTCACCAGGTAGTCCCAAAGAAAGGTTGCGAGTCTTCTTCTCCAGCCCCTCCCATCTCTTGGTTAATCCTCTGGGGAAAAACAGATGCAAAGAGTGAAGCAAGGAACACATTTTAAAGAATTAGGAGCATCCACCTTTCCTCTTGGTTCATTTCTTAATAACCTTGGATTAAAACTGTCTTCAATGAATAAAAGGTGAGGATCCTTGATTAGGGCTTTAAGAGTCTAACCCTAAGATATGTTTTTTATTTATTTATTTAGGTCAGAAAGAAATTTTTTATAACTCTGTGAGAATGACTTCCTGCAGGACAGGAGGAGAAAAAGCAAACGACCATGTGTAGTGTGAAGGGAAGAATCTCCTTTTTTCTGATTTTGAAATTGAATAGCAGCTCGTGTACTATTTGCCGTGGTTGGGAAGATTAATTGAATAACTTACCCAGTGTGCCTGGACGTAGTCGGTGTTTGTTGTATATTAGTCAACCACCTCCCGCACCCCACACACAAAACCCCACTAGCTGTCCTTCCCACTTACTTCCTCATTGCATTGAAGAGATAATTGCTATGCGTGAATATTGAATTAGTCACCCAGATCAACTCTTTCTCACCATCTCCCTTCCTCCCCCTTCTGTGGCTCTTTGTAGGTCTTCCTCTCCTGTAGGACCCTCTCCCAGGGTCCTTTCCTTTTTCCCTTTAACCTTGCCCCTATGCAGTCAGCCATATGCACTGTCTGAGGGGGCGGGGCAGAGTTACATGTAATATAGAGAACAAAGAGTTATCCTGGCTTTTTGGAGTTCCAAAATTTACTCCTGAATTTCATAGTCTATACAATCACCTTGAAATTAAGTTATTTCAATTTATGAATATCAGGATTTTTCCCCCTCTATCTCTCTCTCAAAAAAAAAAAAAAACTGCGCACAAAAATTTAGTTTTATGTATGGAAAGCCAAACCTCAGGAATGAAGTCACAAATTGAATGTCTAACACTAGAATGGAAAACAGGTATTTGAGGAATCAGAATACTACAAGTTGGATAGCTAGCTTCTGAGAGAAGAAAATAGCATCAATTCCTAGTACATGTTTCTAAGAAGGTGTGGCACATGATAGTAGGAAGGTAGAAGGGAGGCATGACAGAAACCACAGGTGGATTTAGAGGGAATTCCAAGGTAGAGGGACCGCAACCAATGAAGCTCACTTGGTGGGCAGTCCTCCAAAGACTTCACCGTGACAACCAGTAATAGCACCAGTGTGGTGAGGCAGCATTAGAAATAGTGGCTGTGTGGGACACCTGGGTGGCTCTGTTGGTAAGGCATCCGACCAGCTCAGGTCATGAGTTCGAGCCCCACATCAGGCTCTGTGCTGACAGCTCAGAGCCTGGGGCCTGCTTTGGATTCTATGTCTCCCCCCTCTCTGCCCCTCCCTGCTCGCTCGCTCTCTCTCTCTCTCTCAAAAGTAAGTAAACATTAAAAAATAAAATTTAAAAAAAAGAGAGATAGTGGCAGGGTGTGTCCAGGCAGAGAGAACCTGAGTCCACTCACCGGGATTTCTTCAGCTCCAGGGAGCATGAAAAAGAATCCACAAGTGTCTCAATATCTTGAGAGGATCAGAGACATGCATGAGAGAGCACTTCAAACCAGAAGGGACGTTTAATCAGGAAAGGGCAGATCTTGAGTGAGTGTACTAAACTGTTAATAGCAACAATGATGGGAAAGTACATGAAGTTTTCTTCCTCAAGGATGACAGTTCAGGATAGTGTTCACGCGTAGTTTTTACCCCCTTTAAAAATGAAAAGGTTTATACCTGAGTTTGTGATCTATAAAGTGTTATGCCCCCCTAGGGGCGCCTGGGTGGCGCAGTCGGTTAAGCGTCCGACTTCAGCCAGGTCACGATCTTGCGGTCCGTGAGTTCGAGCCCCGCGTCAGGCTCTGGGCTGATGGCTCGGAGCCTGGAGCCTGTTTCCGATTCTGTGTCTCCCTCTCTCTCTGCCCCTCCCCCGTTCATGCTCTGTCTCTCTCTGTCCCAAAAAATAAATAAAAAATGTTAAAAAAAAAAAAAAAAAAAAGTGTTATGCCCCCCTCAATAGAATTTATTTCAAGAGATATCTAAGCCCCATTTTAGATTTACTAAAATGAATTAGAAGTTTTGTCACAATGAATTGAAAAATGGGTATGTTGAATAAGAGTAATGTCAGCATATTAACTTTTAATATGCCACAGATAAAAATATTTTGTGGAGTGCATCCATGTTCATTGCAGCAAAAGGTGGAAATAACCTAAGGTCCATGAATGAATAAACAAAATGTGGTGTATGTACACACAGTGGAATATTATTTAGCCTTAAATAGGAAGGAAATTCTGGCACAAGCTACAACATAGATAAACCCTGAGGACATTCTGTGAAGTGAAATAAGCCAGTCAGAAAGGGCAAATACTGTATGATTCCATTTGTTTGTGATGCGTAGAGTAGTCAGATTTACAGAAAAAGGAAGTAGGATGGGGGTTGCCAGGGCTGGGAGGAGAGGGAATGGGGAGGAGAGGGAATGTGGATACAGAGTCTCAGTTGTGCAAGAGGAAAGGGTTTTGGGAATGCATGGTGGGAATGGTTGCACAACAATGTGAAGGTACTTAATGTCATTAAATAGTACACCTAAAAATAGTTCCAGTGATAAATTTGTGTTGTGTGTATTTTATAATGAAAAAAGAACTTTTTAAAAGATTAAGGCAAAAAAAATCTGCGGGGAAAAAGAAGGAACTTCTGTTTGTCAGTATCCACATACCCCTTCATGGAAATCTTTAAAACACAGCACTCTTCCATATGAGGAATTTACGAGACTACCCAATGCTATATAACTGCCAAATTCACATCAAAGTCTCTTGAATCCAAATCCACTCTTTTCTCCATTAACTCTAGTAAATACACATTTGAATATATGTGAGCAAACACCATATACACGGTCATACAAATACAAATATAGTTAGTGTGTGTTGTGCTCATAGGAAACAAAGCAATCAATGCATTTTACTAAGCATTGTAATGTTACCAGTGATTTGTGAATTTAAGACCCATTTCTTTTTTAAAAATTTTTTTTAATTTTTTTTTGTTTGAGAAAGAGAGAGAGCTTGCAAGCAGGGGAGGGGCAGAGAGAGAGAGAGAGAGACACAGAATCTAAAGCAAGCTCCAGGTTCTGACCTGTCAGCAAAGAGCCTAACACAGGGCCGGAACTCAAGGATTGCGAGATCATGACCTGAGTTGAAGTCAGAAGCTTAACTGAGCCACTCAGGCATCCCCAGATTCATTTGTTTCTAAATAAAACATATTTTCAGGGTACCTTTGATGCCCCATAATTCTAAGTCGGCTTACAGACTTTGTTCTTTGAAATAGTAAATCAGGGTTACTAAGTACTTAAATACTAAATGGTTGATTTTCATTGTCTCTAAATCTACGAAAATTTATTCTTGCCTGCTCCTTTAAAAATGTATCTGAATTTCACATGCTTCTTATTTTTACAGAAGTCCAATAAAAAATCTATCTATTGTATACACACTTGAAATTGGAAATAGGTGGCTGTCATTAAAATTAGGGACTATTTTTATGCTATACAATATTTAGACATCATTAAAAAGAACTCACAGGTTCCAACAGACTGATAGCTTACGTTTAAAGTAGTACAAAGAGCAAACATATATTTATGATTGTATGCTTAAAAGCTTATTTTGCTACATTTTGTATTCATCTCAAATTTTACTTTGCCATAGATTTAAAAATAAATAGGATTTTTTCACCCTCAAAGTCATGCTGGGAAGGGAAGCGGCATTTTATGGTGGAAGAGTATTGGCATCGGAATAGTCATCCAAGCCCTTCTGCTGTGTAATCTTGAACAAGTAATTTTACCTCCCTTAAGCTCATTTTTCTCCCCAGTAAAGTAAGAGAGTGAGAGTAGTTGGACTGAAATATTTTTCCATCCTCCGTGTTCCAAGACCTCATGCTTCTGAGACTCTGACGGGCATGCACATCAGAAGCATGGGCTACATCCAACACTGTACAGTAAACCCATGCTCGTTTCCTTCAACTAAATTGGACTGAACCAGTCAGCTCAACCTGTAATTACTTAGGGCCTTCGGTGATGATGATGATAATGACAGGTAAGATTTATTGAGCACTCACTACGTGCCAGGCACTGACTATGGTAGGTTGCTTGTAAAAAAACAGCCCCCATTTTCCAATCCAATCCCGTATCTATGCTCTTTGTAATGTACCCTTGCAGCCCCTTCCTATCATGATGTGGAGTCTCTCTCCTTATTTTCTGAATCTGTGTTTGCCTTGTGTCAAATCTTGGCCAATAGAATCCTACAGGCAAAAAGATGTGCCAGCTCTGAGCCTAGTCCTCCATGTTTGTTCTCGGAACTCTGCTGCCCCCGAAGAACAAGCTCAGGATATCCTGCCAGAAGATAAAAGAACATGTGAAACAGTTCTCCTGGTCGTGACTCCAGAAATGTGAGAGAGCCCAGCCAAGATTAGCAAAGCTTCTGCGTTGACCCACAGCTAGCCACAGACACACGAGTGAGGCCCCTGGAGTCCAGCTCAGACAGCAGAACCACCAAGCTGAAATAATTCAGGGTTATTATAAGCCACTAAGTATTGGTTAAATGTTACACAACATTTTTGTGGCAATAGAGAACTGTTACTCTGCTCTAAATATGTCATATGATTTTCTCATTTACTCCTCACAATAGCCTTATATGAGAGGTATTATACTTACCCTACTTTAGAGATAAGGAAAGTGAGGCACAGAGAAATAAATTAATTTGCCTAAGATCACAAAGCTACTATATTTTTCTTATTATATTATCAGTTATAAGATGCACCGTTGTTTTATATACCACTGAGAAAGACAGAGTACAGCTTATTATAAGATGCATCCTAATTTCAGAGATACCAAAATATGAAAAACAGGGGTGCCTGGCTGGCTCAGTAGGTAGAGCAGGTGACTCTTGGTCTCAAGCTTGTGAGTTCAAACCCCGTATTAGGTGTGGAGCCTACCTAAAAAAAGAGAAAAGAAAAGAAGAAAAAAGAAAAAAACAGAAACAAAATGCATGTTTTGTGTTTTGGTGGTTCCCAGGGGTAGGAGGGAGAGAGGGATACATAGGTGGAGCACAGAGGATTTTAAGGGCAATGAAATTATTCTATAAAATATGTAATACCAGGAATAAACCCTAAGATGTAAATTATGGACTTTGGGTGATAATGATGTGTCAGCGTAGGCCCATCAGTTGTAACACATATATCATTCCAGTGGGATGTTGATAATGGGGGAGGCTATTCATGCTGGGGGCACAGAATATACAGGAAATCTCTGTGCCTTCCCTTCAGTTTTTCTGTGAACCTAAAACTACTCTAAAAAAAGAGTTCTATTCTTTTTTTTTAGTAAGCTCTGTGCCCAACGTGGGGCTTGAATTCAGAGACCCCGAAATCAAGAGTTGCATGCTCTACAGACTGAGCCAGCTAGGCGCCCCTCAGTTCTACTTTTTAGAAATGAAGAAGAAGAAATGCATCTTAGAAATGATGCAATAAGAAATAAGTGGCACCAGCCAGGCCTTTGGGTTGGGCATTTTTACTTATTTAAATAATTTAATGAACTTGAGTATTTAGCTGGTAGTTTGAGAATTGTAACTACCTTTTATAGTTCTCTGGAATAGATGATGTATAAGGGATCTGCTCCTCTTAAAAATCCTTTGTTAGTACTCTGAGATTTAAAAATTTTCTCTGCCCAGTGTGAACTGTGCTATATCCCTATGCTCTAATCAGGACTTCTATTCTTTGCTGTATACTTCATTGCCTGTATTATTTCATTAACATTTCCTCTTTCTAAATCCCTCTTTGGTTGGTTGGTCTTCTAAAAATTCCTCCAATTTATCTATGTCTCTTAAAAGAAATTAGATGCTCACTTGCTAAATATAGTATTAACGAGACCTAATCACTTGTGCTGAATTAGATTAATTACCTTGCTTGTTTGGAATGTGACACTCATCAATCAATTAATATTCTGCATAAGTGTGGTTCCCTCATTGGATTCCCTAAGACAGATTAGTCTGATGATGGCTTTTGTGGGGTAGATAGACTAAGATCAAATATTGCTTCTTTCTGCCACTTGCTATTTGTATAACCTTGGACAAAGTACTTAACATCTGGGAGATCCAGCATCCTCATGTAAAAATGTATAGAAACACATTTCAGCCTGAATCAGTCAAGGTTTGTTCAAAGAAGCAGAATTACTGGAGGAAGATAGATAGAGATACAAATATAGGTATAGATGTGATTTATTCCAGAGATTGGATCTTACACAATTGGGTGTTGATTGGACCATCTAGGTGAGGCTGTTGCTGTGGTGTCTGCTGCTGTAGCCCAAAGTCAGCAGGGCCAGCAGTCTAGAAGAAATGAACATGAAGTAGGGATTAAGGACAAATAGGAAACTTCGAGGCTCAGGAGAATCCACAAGAATGTTCTGGATCTCCTGTTGGTCTCTCATAGTCTCCAAGCCTCCAACATCAATGATGGGGGTCTCCTGCTGGGGAAGCTACATCACTTTTTTAAAGGCTGTGTAATATTTTACCATGTGAATATAGTACATTTTCTTTATCCATTCATCCATCGATGAACATTTAAGCTAAACACACACCTGACCAAGGAATCAGTGAAACTGGAGGAGGAGACACAGCAGTTGCTTGGAGTTGCTACAGATCTGGCCACTTTCTTATGCCAAAGGGTGAACCCACGTATCTTCAGCAATGCGCACAAGCCACAACAGTGCTGGGTGTCTTGCATTTAGTGTTGTCAGATTTAGCAAATCAAAATGCCAAGGGCCTAGCTAAATTTAACTTTCAGATAAGTATTTTTTAGGTATAAATGTATGCCTAATATTACATATAAATACTTTTTTAATGTAAATATGTTTCATGCAGGATTGGGGCATACTTACACTAAAAATTATTTTTGTTTATCTGAAATTCAAAACTAATTGGGCATCATATATTTTATTGATAACCCTACCTCTTCTGGCCCTCAGAATCTAAAAAGATTATGCATGTTACTTTACTTTTACCTTCCAATTCATACAAAAGTCTCTTGTGGGCAAATCAAAACCACAATGAGATATTACCTCAAACCCATTAATCAAAAGAAAAGAAAACAAGCATTGCTTAAAGAAGCCTTGTGCACTATTGGTGGAAAAGTAAAATGGTGCAGCTGCTATGGAAACACTATAGCTGTTCCTCAAAATATAAAAACAGAATTACCATGTGATCCAGCAATCCCCCCATATGGGTATATATTCAAAGGAATCAAAAGCAGGATCTCAAAGAGATATTTGCCTACCCATGTTCATTTCAGTGCTACTCCCAATAGCCAAGAGATGGAAGAAATGCATGTATCCACTGATGATGAATGGATAAACAAAACGTGGCTTATATGTACAGTGAAATATTATTCAGCCTTAGAAAAGGAGTGTCATAGACTCAGGGTCCAGAGTTCTCTCTTGTCCAGCAAGAAAGGGGATGCAGGATTACAAATGCAAGCAAGGCTAATGTCCAGGAGGAGACAAGAGTCCCAAATAAGGGTCCTTGCTCCATTTTTATTAAGATCAGAAGGCTTACCAACATGGTATGGGCATGCACAAAAAGACAGTGAAATCATGAACATTAACTCATGGGCATGAGGGAAAAGGGGGTTTGAAGATATGTGGTGTTAGGGGTTAGGGTTAATACAAAACAAAGTCCTGGCAACTGGGAGCCCAGCGGAAGGTTGTTGACAGACACCTCTGTTTACCTAAACGGACCTAGGGAACAAGAAAGATCTGAGCAAGCTACCTCAGGGTCAAAAAGACACCTTTCTTTTGCTAATTAGCCCTGCTCTGGGCAACTTTGCCCCCTCAGTGGTCTATAGCCCTATTTACCTGTTTTCCTAATTTGGTCCTTCCTTCCTGTGAAAGCAGCTTTCTGCTATTGTGCTAAATTGAGGTGGGGGTGGGGGGAGTGTTTCCACCCTGAATACCTAATCTTGTTTACCTCATCTTGGATGTTTTCATCCTGAGATTCCCTACTGCTATACCTTTGTTCTATACTGGGACCTTTGCTCTGCTTTACCTATCCTAGGGGCTTTTGCCCCACTTACCTATACTGGGGGCCTTTGCCCCGCTAGTCCTATACTGGGGCCTGTGCCCCATTTACCTAATCTTATTTACCTAATCTTGTTTACCCAAACTTGGGTGTGTACATCCTATGGCTTTCTAATTCTTTATGCCTTGTTAACCTACTGTGCAGGCCCAGGAAATTCCTAAGCTTATTCCCCACAAAGGAGTTTCTGGCACATGCTACAACTTGGATGAACCTCAAGAACATTATTCCAAGTAAAGTAGATCAGTCCCAAAAGGATGAATACTATATGATGCCATTTGTGTGAAGTATGTAAAGTAATGAAACTGATAGAAATAGAAAGTCGAAAAGTAGTTTCTGAGGACTGAGGGAGGTGAGAGGGGGAGTTAACGTTTAATATGCACAGTATCAATTTTGCAAGCTTACAAAGTTCTAGAGCTCTGTTGCACAACAGTGTGAATATACTTACCACCACTGAATAGTACACTTAAAAATGCTTAAGATGCTAAATTTAATGTATATATATAACCACAATTAAAAATAAAATAATTTTTTAAAAGTCCCTTGTGGCTTGCATGGATCAGAAGGAAATGCTGATCAGAGACAGAAATTCTAGAAGTATAGCAAGATTAACATTATACCAATCGTCCACACAACACAACTCATATGTTTGGAGGATTTAATTAGATAATGTACTTGAAACCACTTTGTAGGTAAATACACTTAGTATCTAATCTTTACTATAAAGTTACTCTACTTATACAGCATAATTTTCTGGCCTCATATGTCACATATTCTTATGGGAAAACCCCTCATCAGTCCTTTCCAATGGCACAATTTTAACCTCACCTTCCTCTAGTAGGGCTGAGTGCTATCCACAGCCAATGACCAGTTTAAAAAAAAAAAAAAGTGAAAGCACACTTATGTGGTTCTAGAACACACTGGTCTGTGATTCAGAGTTGAGGTCATTATAAGACCATGATTGGAATGGGATGATCTGTCCTTCAAGAATAGGAAAATTGAATTTCCCAGTGTCTCTCAGTAAAGAAAAACTTTAGATGTCAAAGGAGCCCAAGATGCCAAATAAACCAAAATGTTTGTACCAGAAGTAGAATGCAAGAGAACCTACCAGAGAAGGCAACAGACCCTTTACAATATGTCTGCAGTGTAAGCCATCGGTAGAATTCATGAGCCCAGGAGAGAGGAAAGAGGTTGACTTAGGGGTACCATAGCCTGGGGATGAAGGCACAGCCTCAGGCATGAAGGGCCAGATAAGAGAGGGAGAACTGCATTATGGGAAGCAGCATACTATGGAATGGAAAGAGCCCTTTCACTTTTGAGTTTCTTAATTATCTTTCTCTTCTCCATTATCTCTATCACATTCTCTTAGTCTATTACTTCTCCTAAAACTTCTTCCTTTTTTAATTCTCCTATACTTCGTTCTACTATCTTCCACCCACAAGACATAAAGAAAAACCCATTCTATTGACATCACAGTGCCCTCCCAATTATGGGCAAATGGGCTGTAACATTTCAAAATAAAGGGGAAATAATTATGGATGACTAGCACCACAAAAATGATAAAACGGTCATTATCAGTCCTCACTCTTCCCTTAGCAGCAAGTATGTACCCATATGGGATATAGTCCATGGCAAACTAGCCAGAAATAATATAATTCAGACAGTATAAATATTAAAAGATCCCCCAAATAAAGGAATATTTGTCTTCTTGCTTCTCTCCCTCAAACAGATGTTATTTCTGTTACCTGGGTGTGGTTCTGTTATCCAAGACAAAGTCTTGTATTTCCAAAAAGGTATATTCTTCTCCAGCAGAGTACCACATGCTCTGAGGTGCAAGGTGATAATATTGACAAAGCTCTATAGATAGCTTATCCTAAGGGTTCACAAAGACCTGTAGAAGAACTACACTCAACAGATTGGAGGTGCTCAATACAGATTTGATGAACAAAGGTTTGAATGAATAAGTGGTTTAAATGAGTAAGGACTTGCTCAGGGTTGTGCTATCTGGTATTCCATATGATATTTTTACTTATCTGCCATATATACCCCTTTGTTTTCTTCTACTCTCTCTGTTACAACCAATCCACCTACACCAGTCACAGCCTTCAATTTTGCCTGTTGTACCCTCAAATGGTGTGAGTAGATTATTGTGGTGGTGGTAGTGTTTGCTGTTGTTTTGGAAGAAGCCAGGTTTTACCTCGGGTTGACTGTGAACAAAACAAAGAGAGTACCAATTTGGAGAAAAGTAGCAATGAGAACATAAGCCATCTAGAAAGTCAAAGAAATCTAGAATAAGGTATTAGAGTTTTCTACATGGATTTGAAGGCAAGTGTAAGTTAGGTTCATCTAATCCTCAAGGAACTGAGAGAATCCAGCTGATATATGAATTATGCTTGGTTGGTTGGTTGGTTGCTTGGCTGATTGGTTGGTTTTAAAATTACCTTTCTTCATGAAATGGTATGATAGCCATTCCTTTTAAAACAGCTTCTGAATGCAATCTTCTGATTTAAAAAATGATAATACTTTCCAGGAAAATGCGCGCGCGCGCACACACACACACACACACACACACACACACACACATGCACACATCTAAAAATCATTATGGAAGAGTTGTACACCAAACTGTTAATGATTATGTGGATATACAGGGGATATTCATTCTCAATCTTTTTTTCTGTATTGTTTGAAGTTATTTTTTTAACTACTATGAATTACTATTGTAACTGGAAAAAAAATAAGGATTTATAAAATCTCATAAAAGAAGATTTACACCTGCCTTACAAACTTGACAAGAACATGATCACAGTAAACAATTTTAAGACACTTCTCTCAACAATTGATGGTGAAGGGGATCAGGATTTGCCACCCCAAAATATGACATTATGACATAGGAATTATTTTGTGTTGCTGGCACTGGAGTTCTTTAAATCCCTTACCTGCTTAAAAGCAGAGCTTCCCAAAGGACCTCAATTACCATAAATCCCCTCCCCAAATTCTAATCTTCTCTTCTTGGAGAGAGAAGTTGGCATCCACACCCTGACAGACATGTCACACATGATCACATCTCCTATCTTTTTTCCCAAGGACCCATTTCTCTTTCCAAAAAGTCATTTGCTTTCCCATAAGTACCCTTTCTCCCCTTCCCTTACTCCTAGTACTTAGGTATGTAGACCTCCAATTCTAACCATTCTTTGAGTTATTCATCTCTGAATGCTTCCAGGGTATATGTGTAAGGCACATACTATTAAACTTCTGCTCATTTTTCTCTTCTTAATCTGTCTTTTGTCAGTCTAACTTATAGAGCCCCAGCCAAAGAACCTAAAATGGGTAGAGGAAGAAGATTGTTCTTCCCCTATAATATTTAAAGTAGGAAAACAAACAAGCAAACAAAAACTTTGCTAATTATGTTATTAGCAAACTTGACCTAATGAATATATGTAAAACATTGCACTCAGCAACTGGAGAAGACATGGAATGTTTATAAAACTTCACATGTACTGAATCATAAAGAAAATATCAAGTATCAATACATTTTTTTAATAATCAGTATCATACAGACCACATTAGTTGACCAGAAGATAATTAATATAAAAATCAATGACAACAAATTTTAAGTAGCCTATAAGAACAAAAAGAAATCATAATCAAAATGAATAAACACAAATATTATATAACAAAAGTTGAAGGATACAGCTAAAGTGGTATTTAGAGGGGAATTTATAGGCCCAAATGTATATATAATTAGAAAAACAGAGACCTTTTTTAAAAAGTTATTTATTTATTTTAGGTACACCCAAAGTGTGGCTTGAACTCACGACCCCCAGATCAAGAGTCCCACACTCCTCTGACTGAGCCAACCAGGTGTGCCGAGAAACAGAACTTAAAGCCCTAAACATCCAAAGTAAAACGATAAGGAAAGGAATGCAATAAACCCAAAAGGATAGAAAAAATAACATAGCAAACATAGGAAAAAAATTAATGAAATAGGAAACAAATACGTAGTAGTGGCATTCAAATCAGCCAAAAGTATGTTACAGGAAAAAATTAATAAAAATGACAAGCCGCTAGAAAGATCGATCACACAAAGAGAAAGCAAAAATAAACTATGAGGAATTTTAAAAGAGATAAAATTACAGATGCATTAGGGATGAAAATATCACAAGGTTTTAGAAACTTTTGACAAATAAATTTTAAAACTTAAGTGAGATGACAAACTCTTAAAATATACTGCATTACCAGAGCTGCCTCAAAAAGAAACAGAAAACCTAAATGATCCTAAGACCAATTTTAAAAATCACTCATTTTTAACCTTTCCACAAAGAAGTTCTGTGTCAGTTTTACAGTCATGATCTATCAAATTTTCATTTCGCTCTTACACAAATTCTATGAAAGAATAGAAAAAGTAGAAAAATTTATCATGACCCATGTGGGTTTCTTTTTTTTTTTTTTAATTTTTTCTCTAATTTTTTTTTAATGTTTATTTATTTTTGAGACAGAGAGAGACAGAGCATGAATGGGGGAGAGTTAGAGAGAGAGGGAGACACAGAATCTGAAGCAGGCTCCAGGCTCTGAGCTGTCAGCACAGAGCCCAACGCGGGGCTCGAACTCACTGACCGTGAGATCATGACCTGAGCCGAAGTCAGACGCTTAACCGACTGAGCCACCCAGGCGCCCCATGTGGGTTTCTTATAGGAGACACATCTGGTTCAACTTTAGAAAATCTTGTAATGAACAGTTTCTGGCAACATGGCAGACTGGTTTATATACTGACACTTGCCCTGAAACCAACTGAAAATTCTAGATAATGGATTTTTAAAAATCATCTTCCAAGCAACAAAGGGCTAGACAGAAAGCAAGTAATGTTCTGACCAGAGACTGAAGGTATGTGGACACACTCAAAGAGCAATAGAACATTGAAGCTAGCCTTCAACATGAGGGCACCCACTGAATCCTACAAGATTAATCTTTGGTTTGTCATAGCCTTACAGGTATAGGAAACTAGGCCCAGGGCCACCCAAAATAAGAAAAATAATAGGAAACACTTTCTCCCAAAGCTGAGACTCCAAAGGGCCTCATCTTCAAAATAAGGTTGAACTAGAAATAAAACTTCTATTTCACACCCTCAGGTCTACAAGGAAAAGTGCCTTCCTGAAGTCGGTTCCTTTTGCAAAGAGGAAAAACACTTCTAACAAGTTTACACCGTAACCAGTTCTTACACAGGTCTGCAGCCTATGTAGGTTGAAACTGGGTGGTCCAAAAAACCTTAAGCAGATAATTTTGTTTCAAACCAACCTAGGAATGGGCATAAAGGGCTGAAATGGTGTTAGATGCAGGGAAACAACTTAATGGTGATTTATATAACCAAAGGCTAGGACAGATTCTGGAAGGAGAAGGAAAAGTCCTGTGAGTCATAGATAAAGAAGGAGTTGCAGAGGGGAGAATCTGAGAGACATAATCTACAAGTAGAGGGGCTATGGTAACAATAGATGGGAGATGGAAAAAGGAGGATATTAATTATTGTTGGGGACAAGAGCTATTTAAAAAGACCCCACAGACTCAGAATTTTATATATACAAGATGTGGCTATTTATAAGAATTCCATTGTTGGAAGGAAGAAGAAGTCTCACCACCCTGTGGCTGGAGACCACCTCATGCCAGTGGGTCAACACATTAAAAAAAAAAATGGCTTTCACTGATACCTAAATATAGATACATGTAAGATACCCTCCCCTTCAAGGCTGCCCTGTGGCAGCAGGGAAGGAAAGGGCCTCTTGCCAATCAGACATAGAAGATGAGACACTTTGGCGTTTAACAGGGGAGAGAAACATGGACTTTGAAAGGTCTTAGAAAAGGCTACTTGAAAGTGATATTAATAATGTACGCATTACTTATCTGGTAAAACATTTAGGCTCTCTAAGGGATTATAGCATTTGTGCAGAGATGTTTAACATTGAGGATTTCTTTGATAATTGAGATTTTGTTTTTAACCTTTGGAACATGTGGCAAGAATTTCTGTTGGTTGTGGAGGGGGCAAGTTCCACATAATGAGCCCCTCTCTATCTGTCTTCATAAACAAACCCATCATTTTTTCCTTGGATATTTATCAGGCACAGAGCCTAATGCGAGGCTCAATCTCATGATCATAAGATCATGACCTGAGCCGAAATCAAGAGTCAGGTGCCTAACTGACTGAGCCACCCAGGCGCCCCTCCCTGCTTTATAAGTACTATAAATGGCAAAAATGGAGCAGAGCACAAAATGAAGTCCTGCTTTTTGAGAAAATCAGTCTGTTGTTATTATTGTTGTTCTGTTATCCCCCAAGTGTGTCACTTAGTGGAAAGCCTGGACTAGAACAAGGAGCAGAGGATGAGACCATGGGAAACTAATCTGCATACAACCAAAGCCTGTGAACAGGGTGCACTAAGTAACCTATGTGTGTAGGTAGACTTTTAAGAATTAAGGATCCAATTTGTAGGTTAAGCAGTTAGATGTCAGGGGACAAAATATGAGTGACATTGTGGTGGTATATGATACTCTGGAATCGAAGAACATTTGCAGCTGGATCACCTCAAGCATTTCCCTTTGAAATACTACAATTGGCTAATTCAAGAAATAAAGGGGCTTGTGGGTGGCTCAGTCGGTTAAGCGTCTGATTTCGGCTCAGGTCATGATCTCACAGTTCATGGGTTCATGATCTCACAGTTCATGGGTTCAAGCCCCACATTGGACTCTGTGCTGGCAACTCAGAGCCTGGAGCCTGTTTTGGATTCTGTCTCCCTCTCTGTCTGCCCCTACCCCACTCATGCTCTGTCTGTCTGTCTGTCTCTCTCTCTCCCTCTCTCTCTCTCTCTCTCTCTCTCAAAAATAAACATTAAAAAAAAAGACATAAAGCTTTCTTGGGTATTAAATAATTCTTATAAATTAAATAAACAAAGCTTATAAATAATGTAAGCCTAATATCTTAGATGAGATATAACTAAGATATATATAAGTTATTATTTTTTAAAGATTTTTGTTCTTAAGTAATCTCTACACGCAGTGTGGGGCTCAAACTCACAACTCTAAGATCAAGAGTCATACGCTCTAGCAACTGAGCCTGCCAGGTACCCTGATAAATATGTTATTTAAATAGTTAAAAGACTGTCATTCCATTAGACCAAATTCTCCCATTTATTCTTAGCATATACAGTATCAGGTAGGCACAGCTTCTGTCATAACACGAAAACACTAATTCTAAAGGTGTAGCTTTCTTAAACTTTTCTGTACATAATACTAAACCTTCTCAAGTTGAAAAAACATTAATTCACTAAGGAAAACAGTTATCATACCCATTTCTTGATATTATTAAAAGAGATTTATTCCAGAAGAACATTGTTACTCTTCTGTGACTTATTGGACCCAATTTTTGTTCGCTACATCAATGATTTCATAATCTAAGAGGATCAGCTAATTGCTTTTATGGATTCAACTTATCTACGTGATCTAATTCTTTAATCTGCTAACAATTCTGTCACTCAAGTTGGTGTCTTTCTCTTTCTAACTGTATAAAGCTTCACATTTGATGGGATCCTGAGAAGTAAAACACTAAATTCTTTGGATCTGATGGCTTTTGCATGTTTTTCATTCTTGGAACCATAAATTCCTTAAAATACTAATACATGTACAGTATTATAAATGTATTTATTCATCCTTATAATTTTCTTAATAACATTTTCTTTTCTCTAGCTGACTTTATTGTAAGAATGCTGTACATGAGGCATATAAACATGCAAAATGTGTGTTGATTTACCTTTTATGTCATTGGTATGCTTCTGGTCAGCAGTAGGCTATCAGAAGTTAAGATTTGGGGAGTCAAAAGTTATATGCAGATTTTCAACTGTGTGTGGGGGGAGTCAGTGCCCCTAACCCTTGTTATCCCTGACCTGAGGGTCAACTGTATATTGTATCATTATATATTTTATATTACTAATATATGCTAATATATGTATATCTATAATTTAATTTGAATATTTCATATCTGATTTAAATTCACAACGTACGGTATCATTCTACTCATATTCCCTTTAATCAGAAAATACATTTCCCTGAAGTATCTATGTTTTTTGTTCTATACCCTTTAACAGTACAATAAATTGGTCACAAACACCAACATGACTGCGTAGTAAGAGTCAACACCTTAAGTTAGCTTTTCTCTTTTGCACAAAATTATATACTAACAGGTTTCCAGCCTTAAAGTGTGTCAGTTGGCCAGAGCCATTATCCTCCTTTTGGTGCTTAAATTGTTTCAAGTACCCTTTAAATGGGTTCCTGTGGTCTTTTGACACAACACCATTAATCTTCTGAAGCTCCCAAGCTTTCTGGCACAACTAGATGCTCAGTCTCACATCGAATCTTCCACCACAGATGTAAAAATCAACTATTTCTCCAAGGGGTGCTTTGCTTCTGGCACTAGTGTGCATCACAGAATGACCTTGCTCCTGGGCCATGTCACTAAACAGGGCTAAAAATCTTGTATTTCCCCCAAGGAATGGCATGGATTCTTTTTTTTTTTCCAGCTTTATTGAAGTGAAATTGATAAATAGAAATTGTATATAATTAAGGTGTACAACACTGTGAAATAAGCACAACAATCAAGCAGATTAACAAATCTATTACTTAACAGTTACTATTTTCTTTCTCTTTCTTTCTTTCTTTCTTTTTTTCCTTCTTTCTTTCCTTTCTTTTCTTTTCTTTTCTTTCTGTCTTTTGTGTGATAAATAGAGTATACATAAGATCTACCCTCTTAGCAAATTTCAAGTATACTATATAGTATTGTTAACTGGATTGTATAACTCTAGTCACTATGCAGTGCATTAGATCTCCAGAACTTTTATCTTGCATAACTAAACTTTGTAACCTTTGACCTCATTTCCACCCCACCCCTGGTCACCACCATTCAACTCTCACTTTCTATGAAACTATTTTAGATGCATATATAAGTGGGATCATGCAGTAATTGTCTATGTTTGTCATACTCACTTAGCATAACCTCCAGATTCATCCACGTTGACACAAATCACAGGATTTCCTTCTTTTTTAAGGCTGAATAATATTCCATTGTATACATATGATATAGATATATGTACTCCTATGTTAATTGCCACATTGCTCGCAATAGCTAAAATAAGAAAACAATCTAAGTGTCTGCTGAATGAAGAAAGAAAAGTAATAAATAGTTTAAATAGGACCTCTATATTATTAGAAAGATTAACATGAATTCATGCCATAATGAAGAGAAGGACAGATTTTTGTGGACAGCTAACAGTCTCTGTCATGGTCTGATGCTTCAAAACAGTTACAAGTAAAATCAAAATTGCTATGTTACTTTTCTTAAATTTTAATATAAATGATTCTTTAAGTGTAGAAACATATATCCAAATATTGTTCTAATAATAGGAAAATAAAGACAAGTTAAAATTTCTGACATATATTAATTTATATTTCTTTAATTAAAGCATAATATATCTTTTCTGAAATGTTTCTTAGAATGTTTCTTAACTAATATTCAAAATTTTTTCAACTTAGTGAAAATTAAAAATCAACTGCAGTCATCTGTCACAAAATGGTCTCCTTTCATACCTATTGAAACCAACAAAACTGAAAACTATTTTAAAACTTTGTGGGATAAAAACAATAATTTATTTTAATTGGCTTTCTGTGGGTAGTATAATGTCAATTGTTTAGAAAACCTTTATGGCCTATCATTTTCATGTAAATTAGGTGAACCATTTAACAAACTGAATATATTATCCAAGTAAAAGTGATATGCTGTGAATGCAGTGATGTGACAATGGAAATTGGTGATTGAGCACATCAATTCCCTGAGAGCCCTAGACATGTCAGTTTAATCAAATTTCTGTTTCTGCAACAACATAAATAAGTAGAATCAGTAGAATAAATAAAGAAGGCTTAAAGATTTAATGCAGTAATGTGGTTTGATTAAATCAGGCCACTAATTCTTTGACATCCCCTCCACAGACAATAGGGCCTCCTCCTCTTGAGTCTGGATGGGCTAAAGGGCTGTTTGACCAATAGAATATGATATTAGTGATAATGGGCTAATTCTCAGACCAAAAGATTGACATTTGCTACTCCCTGGCCTCTTGGACCAGTGGATCCCTGAGTTACCCCATCAGAAGTCTGATGACTGCTGGAAAAATACTGAAAATAGACCCTGAGACTACATGGAAAGAGAAAACAAGTAAACTGAACCCAGACTTGCAGCTGCCTTCACTAGGGCACCAGGTATGTAAGTGAAACCCTCATTGGACCCTCCAGACCAGACTAGCCTCCCACCAAAAACCACTAGGTGAACCCAGTTGGTACCATAAAGAGTAGAAGACTGACTCAGCAAAGTGCTGTCCAAGCTCCTGACCCCACAGATCATGAGCGCAATAAATTGGTTGTTTTTACAAACAACTAAGTTTGGAATGTTTGTTACACAGAAATCGATAACCAGAAAAAGTAGACCGAGTTTTGGGTATTTAAAATTTGAACTGTACTTCCAGTAACATTATAGGCTACATATCCTGAAAAAACCACCCACTACAAGACACTTTAAAATACTGGATAAAACATTTTTTGAAAAATTATTTTAAATGCATAGCTAAGCTCACTAGGGATAAAAAAGTATTCAGAAGTGAAGAAGCCCAGGATGAATCTGGACTAGTAAGCAGGACTAACGCTGGCAGCTGTCCAAGGACATTGGCTCCAAAAAGCGAGAGCCTTGGGTTTTAGTGGCTGAGAGTCTTGGACCTTCACAAAATAGACAATTGGAATGGAGGTGCTGAGTAAGCCAAGAGCCTACACGGTTATACTCTGAATGAGAGACTGAATAGAAAAATATAAGCTCTGCAAAGGGATATAACTGGGAAACTATTTTTGGCCTTCAGTGAAGGAAAAGACAAAGAGATTTCTTCTGAGAATCTGTTAATAGAAGCAGTCCTCAAATGGATTTGAGGCTGCAATTCAAAATTACCTGCACGCTCCCAAAAAAGCTAAGAAATTAACTTAAAGTGGTCTGAAATTGGGAACAATTTCAGGTATCTAACAAAAATCAAGGCAGTTCGCCTCTAAGGAATAGATGCTTGATCATGATCTAGTTCACATTTTTACGAATAAGGGAAGTAGCAGGCTGGAGCGGACTTGTACCAACTTGCAAGAACCATTGTCCACACGTCTTCCTAACTCCGCATTCAGCAACACCACACAGGTAGTTCAAAACTGGCTGTGATAGAAGTAGTTACCCCCTCAGGAATTGACAAACACCACCAATTGGATCTTATTTCTGTGACTTCATTAGCACAACACTAGATAAAGGCCCATATCCATGAGCTACTAGAAACCCCACAACAAACCACAAACAGCACAGTAGAAAACAGCACAGTTAGGCTCCTAAAGGATTCATATGATTGAATCACAAGATAGAGTATATAAAATAAGAATATTTCATATGCTGGGGCGCCTGGGTGGCTCAGTCGGTTAAGCAGCCCACTTCGGCTCAGGTCATGATCTCGCGGTATGTGAGTTCAAGCCCCACGTCAGGCTCTGTGCTGACAGCTCAGAGCCTGGAGCCTGTTTCAGATTCTGTGTCTCCCTCTCTCTGACCCTCCCCCATTCATGCTCTGTCTCTCTCTGTCTCAAAAATAAATAAACATTAAAAAAAAATTTTTTTTTAATTATAAAAAAAAAAGAATATTTCATATGCTTACAGAAAGGAAAGAATCACAAACCGGTGCAAAGCACAAGAGATAATGAAAAGTGATTCATGGATTTTTGAAAAAGAATTTAAGATTTTGAAACAAAAACTGTACAGTGCTTTCACCAGCTACAATTCTCCTTGTTGGAGGAATTATGCTTCTGACATCTTTTACTGACAGGTCAAATGAAATTATTGTCACATTTGATGAATTAAAACAATTCTTGCTAGGGGCACCAGGGTTGCTCAGTTGCTTAAGTGTCTGGCTCTTGATTTTGGCTCAGGCCATGATTTTCAGGCTTGTGAGTTCAAGTCCCGTGTCGGGCTCCACAGTGGTAGTGCGGAGCCTGCTTGGGATTCTCTCTCTCACCCTCTCTCTCTACAATCTCTCTTTCTCTCCTTCTCTCAAAATAAATATAAGTAAACTTAAAAAAGAACAATTCTTGCTAATCTTTTTGGTATTTCTGTATTTTTTAAAGAAATATATCATCTTTTCAAATATTATAGAAATAGTATATGTGTTTGGTATTTATCCCCAGGTTCTGAAAGAGTGAAAGAAGGGATAGAAATGATTTGTTCTAATGAGACAACTCTTGGTGGACCCCTAGATAAGCATTAAGATGGGAGGCTAGGCTGCAGAAAGAACAAATCTTGATTCAAAGCTTAGAACATTCAGCCACACATGTCAGGAGTAAAATTGCTGGGTCCTACAGTAAATATATACATCATTTTTAAGAGGTTGGCAGTTTCTCAGAGTGCATCATTTTATATCCTGTCTAGCAGTGTGTGAGAATTACTGTCGTTCCACAATCTTGCTTATATTTGCTATTGTTGGTATACTTAATTTTAGCCGTCCTGGTGCATGTAGAGTGACTTGTCTTTCATTGTGTTTTTAGTTAGCATTTCCCTGACAACTAACAATGTCGAAGACCTTTTCATAGACTTGACGACTTTGGCCTAACTTCTTTTGCAAAATGTTTGTTCCAATCTTTGCCCATTCTTTGTTGGGCATCTTTAATTGTTCACGTTCTTATTATTGAATTACTGTTCTTTATACATTTGTATATTCTAGATATACATCCTACATATATCAGATATATGTATTGGAAATATTTTCTCCCAGTTCAGGGTTTGCCTTTTTATTTTCTTAATAGTGTCTTTCAGAGAGCAAAAGTTTGGGGTGCCTGGGTGGCTTATCGATTAAGCATCCAACTCTTGATATCGGCTCAGATCATGATCTCATAATCATGAAATTGAGCCCCACATGGATCCCCTCATGGAGCACCCCATGGGGCTCAGTGTTAGGCTCTGTATCAGGTTCCATGCCCAGCATGGAGCCTGCTTGAGATTCGCTCTCTGCCTCTCCCGCACACATACACATGCACTCTCTCAGATAGATAGATAGATAGATAGATAGATAGCACAAGGTTTAAATTCTTATGAAGTCAAATTTATCCCATATTTTTCCTTCTATATTTCAAGATTTTTGTGACCTAACTCAATATTTTATCTATCCCACTACTGTGGGATCCTCGACTGTGATTTTAGCTTTAGAACTTTGTATTTAATGTTTCATTTCAAGTAAACTTTTGTGTATGGTGTGTGATAAAAGTTGGGTTTTATTTATTCCATTATACATATCCAGTTATTCTAGCACCATTGAGAAGATTGTTCTTTCCCCTTGATTACTTGGCACTTAATTGAAAATTATTTGACCATATGACTGTGTGGACCTATTTCTGAACTCTCCATTCTATTCCATTAGTCTATTTTTACATCTTAATGTCAACACCCCTATCTTGATTACTGTAGAATTATAGTAAATCTTCACATCAGAAATGTAAGTCTTGTGACATTGTTGTTTTTCCAAGGCTTTTTTTTTTTTCGCGGTTCCAACTCCTTTTCTTTTCCATCATCTTTAGTATCAACTTCCCCATTTCTACAAAGAGGTCTGGAATTGCACTGAAACTCAAGGTCAAATTGAGAGAATTGTCATCTTAACAGTACTCACTCTTCCAACTCCTGAATGTAGTATCTCTCTCAAATTACTTGAGTCTTCCTTATTTTTCCCCAGTAATACTTTTCAATTGCAGAAATCTGGCAGAAGTTTACTAAATTTATGTTCAAGTTTCATGTTTTGGGATCCTATTCAAACTAGTAATTTAAAAATTTATATTTCCAAATGATCATTGCTAGTATTTGAAAATACAACTGAATTTTTTTTTTGTCTCATGACCTTATATCCTCCCAATTTGCTAAACTCCCTTGTTAAATGCATGCCCAAGTCTTATATGATTTTAGATACCTTTGCAAATGATATTTATATCTCTACTTCCAATTGTCCTCTATTAATATAAATGTAACATTGGTTTTTATAAATAACCTTGTATCCTGAGAACTTGCTAAATTCGCTTACTAGTTCTAGAAGTTTTGGGTAGATTCCTTAGGAATTTGTACCTACAACCTACCCGCTTTATGATCATGACATGAAGATTATAGTTCTTTTCTGATTTATATATATTTTGCTTATTTTTCTTGCCTTGTTTCACAGACTAATTCTTACAGTTCAAAACTGAATTGAAATATTAAGGGTGGATATTCTTATCTTATTCCTAATCTTTTAAAAAAATTTTTTGTTTGTTTATTTTTGAGAGACAGAGAGAGACAGAGCACAACCAGGGGAGGGGCAGAGAGAGAGGGAGACACAGAATCCGAAGCAGGCTCCAGGCTCTGAGCTGTCAGCACAGAGCCCCATGTGGGGCTCAAACCCATGAGCCCTGAGATCATGACCTGAGATGAAGTCAGATGCTCAACTGACTGAGCCACCCAGGCACCCCCTTATTCCCAATCTTAAGATTTTTATAAATGTGTTTCCTTTCACCATTAAAAATGTCAGTAGGTTTTGTTAATAGATGCCTTCCATCAGGCTAAGGAACTTCATTTCTATTCCAAATTAGCTGAGATATTTTTCTTACATGATGGTATGAATTTTGTCAAAAAAATATTTTTTAATTTTTTTAATGTTTATTTATTTTTGAGAGAGAAAGAAACAAAATGCAAGTAGGGGAGGGGAAGAGAGTGAGGGAGACACAGAATCCAAAGCAGGTTCCTGGCTCTGAGCTGTCAGCACAGAGCCCAAAATGGGACTCAAACTCACAAATCAGGAGATCATGACCTGAGCCAAAGTCAGATACTTAACCAACTGAGCCACCAGGCGCCCCTCAAAAATTTTTTTCTACATCTAAAAACACTTTAGTTTTTCTCTTTATTTTGTTAATATAACTAATTAAATTGATTTTTAGATGTTAATATTAAATCAACCATACATTCTTGGCTCACACTATATTATACTTTCATATATTGCTAGACTTAATTTGCTAATATCTTGTTGAGGATTTTCTTGTCTTTGCTCATATTGGATGTTGGCATGTAGTTTTATTTTATTACTATTTTTTGTACATAAATATATATATACATGTATTTATTTATTTATTTATTTATTTATTTTTATTTTATTTTATTTTATTTATTTTATTTTTTTTTAGGGAGGCCTAGGTGGCTCAGTCAATTAAGTGTTCAACTCTTGGTTTCGACTCATGTCATGATCTTGCAGTTTCATGAGTTCGAGCCCTACGAGGATCTGTGCTGGCAGAGTGGAGCCTGTTTGGGATTCTCTCTCTCTGTCTCTCTTGCTTCCACTCATTCTCTCTTGAAATTGTGAGATCATGAACTGAGCCAAAACCAAGAGTCAGATGCTTAACTGACTGAGCCACGCAGGCATCCCAGTTTTCTTTCTTGTAATCATTTTGTGTGGTTTTGGTATCATGGTAATGCTGATTTCATGAAATAAGTTAGGAAGTATTCTCTTCTCCTCCTCCCTAAAAGGTTTTCTATAAGATTGGAATTATTTATTTCCTAAATGTTTGATGGCATTGTGTGAAGGAATCTGTCTCTGTAGATTATTTTGTGGGAAGGTATTAATGATAAATTCAGTTTATTTAATTGATATGGGGCCATCCTATGTTCTATTTCTTCTTAAATAAGTTTTGGTAACATGTATTCAAGGAATTTATCCATTTGTTTTGGTTGCTCAATTTATTGGCATGAGATTATTCATAATACTCCTTTATTTTCATTTCAATGTCTATATTCTTATATTACTGTTTTGTGTTATCTTTTTTTTTCTTGATTTAGCCAGAGGTCTTCTTATCTAGCCAGAGATTTATCAATTTATTAGGTTTTTATCCCTAAAGAACTAAGCTTGGTTTCATTGGGTTTTTAATTTGTTTTAATTATTTTTTTACTTATTTTATATATGTGTTTTCTTTTCCTTAGTTTTGGTTTAATTTGTTCTTCTTTTCCTAGGCTATTATGGTGGATATTTAAATTATTGATTTTTAAGGTTTTCCTACTTTACTAATAGTTATACATGTTATTGTGAGAACTATATTAACTATATCCTACACAAAAAATTTTAAGTTTATTTATTTATTTTGAGAGATAGAGAGCCAGAGAGAGAGACAGAATCCCAAGCAGGTTCTGTGCCATCAACACAGAACTCGACGTGGAGGTTGAAGTCACAAACCATGGGACCATGACCCAAGCTGAGATGAAGAGTCAGATGCCCAACTGACTGAGCCACCCAGGTGCCCCATCCCACAAATTTTGATATGCTTTTTTTTTCTTTTTCATTCCATTCTAATTTCTTTTGTGATTTATTCTTTGACCCATTGGTTGAATTTCCATATATTTGGGGATTTTATAGATCTCTTCTATTTTTGTCCTCTAATTGAATTTTGTTGAAGTTAGAGAAGATATTATGTATAAACTATTTTTACTCACACTTCTGACACCAAATGTGTGTGGGGGTTTTCCCACACCAATCAATTCTCCAACTGACACCAATAGGATATCCTACAATTCAATTCAATTGTGATGCTAACTACCCAGAATTAACACAAACCCCACAAATAAAGGGTTCAGTCCCACAAGACTGTCACACTTCACTTACCTATCATAAGTCCTAGGTTCCTATACTTATAACTGGTCATCTATAAATCAGAGGTTCCCATAATCCCTCCTTAGGTTCAATAATTTTCTGTAATGGCCTAGAGAAATACTTTATTTGTTATTAATAATTTATTATACAGGATACAAATCAAGAAGAGCCACATGAAAGAGATGAATAAAGCAAGATATGGGGAAAGATGCATGAAGTTTCCATGCCCTCTCCAGCTGCACCCACACCCAGCACCCGAGTGTGTTCCCCAGCCGGAAGCTTTCCAAATGCCAACATTTAGATATTATTGTGGAGGTTTCATTATGCAGATATATTAATTAAATCATTGGCCATTGGCAATGAACTCAATCTCCTGACCCTCTGCTCTCCCCAAGGGTTGGAGTGTGAAGCTGAACATTCTAACCCTCCAACCATGTCTTGGTACTTTTGGTAACCAGCCCCCATCCTGAAGCTATCTAGGGACCCCCAGCCACCAGTCATCTCATTAACATATAAAGACACTATCATTCTGGAAATTCCGAGAGTCTTAGAAATTATGTACCAGGAACAGGAACAAAGATTAAACATATATTTCCAATTTATTACAATATATGATTTCAACTCATTAAAATGTATTGACAACACAGGCAACAAAAGCAAAAACAAACAAGTAGGACTACATCAAACCAAAAAGCCTCTGCACAGCAAAAGAAATGATCAACAAATGGGGCACCTGGGTGACTCAGTTGGTTAAACATCTGACTTCAGCTCAGGTCATGATCTCACAGTCTGTGGCTTCAAGACCCACATCAGGCTTTCTGTTGTCAGTGCAGAGCCTACTTTGGATCCTATGTCTGCTTTCTCTCTGCCCCCCCCACCTTTTGCACATTTTAGCTCTCTCACTCAAAAATAAACATTTTTTTAAATAATAAAATAAAATAAAATAAAGAAATGATCAACAAATGACAAAGCAACCTGTGGAATGTGACAAAATATTTGCAAATCATATATCTGAACTCATACAACTCAATAGAAAAAATAATAATAATCTGATTAAAAATGGGCAAAAGACCTAAATAGACATTTTTCCAAAGAAGGCATACAAATGGCCAACAGTATATGAAAAGATGCTCAACATCACTAATCATCAGGGAAATGAAAATCAGAATCACAGTGAGATATCACCTCACATCTATTAGAATGGCTACTATGAAAAGATAAGAAATAACAAGTGCTGGCAAGGATGTGGAGAAAAGAAAACCCTGTGCACTGTTGGTGGGATTGTAAATTCATACAGCCACCATGGAAAAAAAGTGTAGAGCTTCCTAAAAAATCACAAATAAAACTACCCTATGATCCAGCAATCCCACATCTAGATATATATCCAAATGAAATGAAATCACTTTCTCTATGTGATCTCATTTATACACGGAATCTAATAAAAGCTAAACTAATAGAAAGAAAGGAAATTGGTGATGGCCAAGGGCAGTGGGTGGGGTTAGGGAAATGGGTGAAGGTGGTCAAAAGGTACCAACTTCCAGTTATAAGAGGAATACGTTCTGGGAATCAAATGTACAGCATGGTGACTTTAACGATATTGTGTTGTATACCTGATAGTTTCTAAGAGAGCAAATGTTAAAAGTTCTCACTATACACACACACACCGAAAGTAATTATGTGGGTGATAGATGTGGTAACTAACATTACTGTGTAAGTCGTTTGATAATAGGTACCTATATCAAATCATCACATTGTACACCTTAAGATTACACAATGTTATATGTCAATTATACATCTACAAGCTCAGAGGAAATGTAGTGACATTTATTTTATGTACTAGTTTGTGACCCCTTTTAGTGAATGCTTTGTGTGGATTTAAAAGCAATTTGTGTTCTGATTTTTTGGATGAAGCCTTCCACAAATGTCCATTAGGTGAATTTGAGTAATAGTTGCTAATAGTTTAGGTCTTCTGTATCCTTACCAATTGTGACTACTTGATCTCACTCTAATGGGAGAGGATAATGGAAACCGCCAGCTATAATTGTGGATTTTTTTTGTTTTTCTTTTAAGTTCTAACAGATTTTGCTATATGTCCTTTAAACTCTGTTATTGTTATATAATCATTGATGATTTTTGTGTTTTAAGATGGAAGAACCCCTTATTATCATGATAAACAGTCAGCCTTTATCCCTGGCAATATTCCTTCATCTGAAGTCTATTTTATGTGATACTAACATAGCTGTTCCTACTTTCTCATCTCACTGTCTGCGTGCCAATATTTTTTTCATCCTTTTCCTTTAAATGTATCTACATTCTTATATATAAATTGAGTTTTTATCACCATCAGGCAATTAGATTATGCTTTTTAATCTAGTTTGACAATCTCTTTTAATTATATAACTTTTTTTCAAATTTTTATTGAAGTTCTGGTTAGTTAACAAATAGTGTAATCTTGGTTTCAGGGTAGAATTTAGTGATTCATCACTTACATATTATACCCAGCACTCATCATAACAAGTGCCCTCCTTAAAACCCATCACCCATTTAGCCCATCCACAACCCATCTACCTCCATCACCCTCAAGTTGTTCTCTATCATTACGATAGATGGTTTGTTTCCCTCTCTCTTATTTTTCCCTTTCCATAAGTTCATCTGTTTTGTTTCTTAAATTTCACATGAATGAAATCATATGGTATTTGTCTTTCTCTGACTGACTTATTTTGCATAGCATAATACACTCTAGCTCCATCCATGTCATTGCAAATGGCAATACTTCATTCTTTTAGGTGGCTGAGTCATATTCCATTTTACATATATATGTGTATATATATGTATATATGTATATATATGTACCTATATATATACATATGTATGTATATATGTATATATACATGTGTATATATATATACATGTATCTATATGTATATATACGTGTATATATATGTATATATATACACGTATATATATGTGTGTGTATATATATGTACCTATACATATATATGTATATATGTATAGGTACATATATATATGTACCTACATATATATACATATATATATATACACATATATGTACCATATCTTTTTTATCCATTCATCAGTCAGTGGACATTTTGGCTCTTTCCATAGTTTGTTATTGTTGATAATGCTGCTATAAACATCAGGGTACATATACTCCTTCAAATCTGTTTTTTTGTACCCTTTGGGTAAATACCAAGTAGTACAATTGCTGGGTCATAAGGTAGTTCTATTTTTACCTTTTTGGGGAAACTTCATACTGTTTTTAAGAGTGGCTGCACCAGTTTGCATTTCCACCTACTGTGTAAGAGGGCTCCCCTTTCTCCACATCCTTGCCAACATCTGTTGTTTCCTGTGTTATTAATTTTTAGCATTCTGACAGGTGTGATGTGGTATCTCATCATGGTTTTGGTTTATATTTACCTGATGATGAGTGATGTTGAACATCTTTCCATGTGTCTGTTAGCCATCTGGGTGTCTTCTTAGGAAAAATGTCTATTCATGTTTTCCTCCCCTTTCTTAACTGGATTATTTGTTCTTTGGGTGTTGAGTTTGATAAGTTCTTTATAGATTTTGGATACTAACTTTTTGTCAGATATGTAATTTGCAAATACCTTCTCCCATTCTGTAGGCTGAATTTTAGTTTTGTTGACTGTTTCCTTCACTGTGCAGAAGCTTTCTTGAAAAAGCAAAAGCTTAAATTCCCAGTAGTTCATTTTTGTTTTTGTTTCCCTTGCCTCCAGCAATGCATCTAGTAAGAAGTTGCTGCAGCTGAGGTCAAAGAGGTTGCTGCCTGTGTTCTCCTCTAGGATTTTGATGGTTTCCTATCTCACATTTAGGTCTTTCATCCATTTTGAATTTATTTTTGTGTAAAGTGGTCCAATTTCATTCTTCTGAATGTTGCTGTCCAGTTTTTCCAACACCACTTGTTGAAGAGACTGTCTTTTTTTCAATTGGATATTCTTTCCTGCTTTGCCAAAGATTAGTTCACCATATGTTTGTGAGTCCATTTCTGGGTTTTCTATTCTGTTCCATTGATCTATGTGTTTTTGTGCCAGTACCATGCTGTGTTGATGATTACAGCTTTGTAATATAGCTTGAATCGTAGAACCATGATGGCTCCAGCTTTGCTTTGCTTTTTCGGGATTGTTTTGTCTATTCAGGATCTTTTCTGGCTCCACAGAAATTTTAGGATTGTTTTTCTAGCTCTGTGAAAATACTGGTATTATTTTGATAGAGATTGCATTAAATAAGTAGATTCCTTTGGTTAGTATATACATTTTAACAATGTTTTTCTTCCAATCCATGAGCATGGAATGTTTGTCCATTTCCTTGTGTTCTTTTCAATCTCCATCATAAGTGTTCTATAATTTTCAGAGTACAGATTTTTTTTTTACCTCTTTGGTTAGGTTTAGTCCTAGGTATCTTACTGTTTTTGGTGCAGTTGCAAATGGGAACGATTCCTTGATTTCTTTTTCTGCTGCTTCATTATTGGTGTATAGAAATGTAACAGATTTCTGTATGTTGATTTTATATCCTCTGACTTTGCTGAATTCATGTATTAGTTCTAGCAATTTTTCGGTGGAGTCTTTCAAGTATTCTAAATAAAGTATCACGTCATCTGCAAATGGTGAAAGTTTGACTTCTTCCTTGCCAATTTGGATGCCTTTTATTTCTTTTTGTGGTGTGATTGCTAGGGCTAAGACCTCCAGTACTGTGTTAAATAGTAATGATGAGAATGGACATTCCTCTCTTGTTCCTGACTGTAGAGGAAAAGCTCTCAGTTTTTCCCCATTGAGGATATTAGCTCTGAGCCTTTCATATAGGGCTTTTATGTTGTTGAGGTATGTTCCATCTATATCTACTTTGTTGAGGGTTTTTTTTTTTTATCAAGAATAGATGCCATATTCCATCAAATGCTTTTTCTGCATCCATTGAGAGAATCATATGGCTCTTATCCTTTCCTTTATTGGATTAAAGTTGATTGATTTGCCAATATTGAACCACCCCTGCAGTGCAGGAATAAATCCCACTTGATTGTAGTGAATAATTCTTTTAATGTACTGTTGGATCCGATTTGTTAACACCTTCTTGAGAATTTTTCCATTCCTGGTCCTCAGATATACTGGCCAATAATTCTCCTTTTTAGTGGGGTCTTTGTCTGATTTTGGAATTAAGGTAATGCTAGCCTTGTAGAATTAATTTGAAAGTTTTCTTTCCACTTCTATTTTTTTCGAAAAGTTTGAGACGAATAGGTATTAATTCTTCTTTAAATGTCTTATAGAATTCCCCTGGGAAGCCATCTGGCCCAGGACTTTTGTTTGCTGGGAGGTTTTTGATTGCTGATTCAATTTCTTTGCTGGTTGTGGGTCTGTTCCAATCTTCTATTGGTTCCTGTTTCCATTTTGATAGTTTGTATGTTTCTAACAATTTGTTCATTTCTTCCAGATAACCTAGTTTGTTGGCATATAATTTTTTATAGTATTCTATTATAATTGTTTGTATTTCTTTGGTGTTAGTTGTGATTTCTCCTCTTTCATTTGTGCTTTTATTTATTTAGCTCTTTTCCTTTTTTAATAAGTATGGCTGGGGGTTTACAATTTCATTAATTTTTTTCAGGGAACCAGCTTTAGTTTCATTGATCTATTCTACTGGGATTTTGTTTGTTCTTATTTCTATATTGTTTCTTTCTTTTTTTTAAAGTTTATTTCTTTTGAGAGAGACAGAGATAGTGTGAGTGGGGGAGGGGCAGAGAGAGGAGACAGAGAATCCCAAGCAGGCTCCACACTGCCAGCACATAGTCCAATGTGGGACTCGAACCCACAAAACCATGAGATCATGACCTGAGCTGAAACCAAGAGTCAGACGCTTAACCGGCTGAGCCACCCAGGTCCCCGTATATTGTTTATTTTTGTTCTAATCTTTATTATTTCCCTTCTTCTACTAGCTTTAGGCTTTCTTTTCTATTACTCTTCTAGCTCCTTTAGGTATAAGGTTAGATTGTGTATCTGAGACTTTTCTTGCTTCTTGAATAGGCCTGTGTTACAATAAACTTCCCTCTTAGGACCGCCTTTGGGGCATCCCAAAAGTTCTGCACTGTTGTGTTTTCATTTTCATGTGCCTCTATGTATTCTTTTATTTCTTCTTTTATGTCCTGGTTAACCCATTCATTCTTTAGTAGGATGTTCTTTAACCTTCATGTATTTGTGGTCTTTCCAAATTTTTTCTTGTGGTTGACTTCAAGTTTTATAGTGTTGTGGTCTGAAAATATGCATGTTGTGGGGCACCTGAGGGGCCCAGTCAGTTGAGTGTCCGACTTCAGCTCAGGTCATGTGGTTCATGGGTTCGAGCCCTGCATTGGGCTCTATGCTGACAGCTCAGAGCCTGAGGCCTGCTTTGGATTCTGTGTCTCCTTCTCTCTCTGCCCCTCCCCCACTTATGTTCTGTCTCACTCTGTCTCTCAAAAATAAATAAATGTAAAAAAAATTTTTTTTAAAGAAAATATGCATGTTGTGATCTCAGTCTTTCTGCACTTATTGAGGGCTTATTTGTGGCCCAATATGTGATCTATTCTGGAGAATGTTCCATGTGCACTGGAGAAGAACATGCATTCTGCTGCTTTAGGATAAATGTTCTGAATATATCTGTTAAGTTCATCTGGTCCAGTGTGTCATTCAAAGCCATTGTTTCCTTGTTGATTTTCTGCTTAGATGATCTGTCCATTGAGGTAAGTGGGTTGTTAAAGTCCCCTACTATTACTGTATCATTATCAATCAGTTCCTTTATGTTTCTTATTAATTGATTTATATATCTGGGGGCTCCAATTTGGGGACATTATTTATAATTGTTAGATCTTTGTGAAGTATAGATCTCTTAATTATGATACAGTGCCCTTCCTCATCTCTTGTTATAGTCTTTAGTTTAAAATCTAGTTTGTCTGATATATGTATGGTGACTCTGTCTTTCTTTTGATGCCCATTGGCATGATAGATACTTTTTCCATCCCCTCACTTTCAATCTGCAAGTGTCTTTAGGTCTGAAATGAGTCTCTTATAGACAGCATATAGATGGATCTTGTTTTATCCATTCTGATCCCCTATATCTTTTACTGAAGCATTTAGTCCCTTTACATTCAGAGTGATTATGGACAGATATGAATTTAGTGCCATTGTGTTGCTTGCACAGTTGGTGTTACTGGTGATGTTCTCTGGTCCTTTCTAGTCTTTGTTGCTTTTGGTCTTTTTTTCCCCAGTGGAAGAGTCCCCTTTAATATTTTTTGCAGGGCTGTTTAGTGATCACAAACTCCTTTAGCTTTTGTTTGTGAGGGAAACTCTTTATCTATCCCTCCTTCTATTCTAAATGACTGCCTTGCTAGAAAAAATATTCTTGTCTGCATATTTTCCCCATTCAGCACATTGAATATATCATGCCATTCCTTTGTGGTCTGCCAAGTTTCTGTGGATAGATCTTCTCTGAATCTGACCTGTCTTCCCTTGTAGGTTAAGGGCTTTTTTCCCCATGCTGCTTTCAGGGTGCTTTCCTTGTCTGTGTATTTTGTGAATTTGACTATGATATGTCTTGGTGACAGCTAGCTTTTGTTGAATTTAATGGGAGTTTTCTGTGTTTCTTGGATTTTGATGTCTGTTTCCTTCCCCAAATTAGGGAAGTTTTTAGCTATAATTTGTTCAAATAAACTTTCTGCCCCTTTTTCTCTCTTCTTCTTCTGAGACTCCTAAGATATGAATGTTTTTATGCTTTAAGGAGTTGTTGAGTTCTCTCAGTCTCAATTTGTGATCCAATACCTTTCTTTCTCTATTCTTTTAGCCTTATTATTTTCCATAATTTTATCTTCTATATCACTGATTCGTTCTTCTGCTTCATCCATCCTTGTCATTGCATCTCAGATACATCATTTTTTATTTTGACATGAGTAATTTTTAGTTCTTTTATCTCTGCAGTAAGGGATCCTCTAGTGTCTTCTATACTTCTCTCAGGCCCAGCTAGTACCCTTAAAATTCTTGTTTTAAATTCTGGTTCAGGCATTTTATTTATATCTGTATTAATTAAATTCCTGGACATTACTTCTTCCAGTTCTTTTTCTTGTCATTTTGTCTAAGTCACTATTTTTTGAGTGATTGTTAGGAAAGCTTGTTATATTCCTGCTTCCAAGAGTAATGCCTGTATTAAGAAGTCCACTGGGGCACCTGGGTGGCTTAGTCAGTTAAGTGTCCAACCCTTGGTTTCAGCTCAGGTCATGATCTCACAGTTCATGTGATCCAGCCTGTGTCAGGCTCTGTGCTGGGCTTGGAGTCTGCTTAAGATTCTCTCTCTCTTCCTCTTCCCCTGCCCCTCCCCTTCTTGCATGCATGTGCTCTCTCTCTCTCCCTCAAAAAATAGAATAGAATAGAATAGAATAGAACAGAATAGAATAGAGTAGAATAGAATAGAAAGAAGAGGTCCAAAAGAAAAAACGAAGAGAAAAAAACCAGGTCATATACTGTTTGGGCCTGGTGCTTAAGGAAGTGTTTCACAGTGTGCACTCTGCTGATGTGCTTTGACTGCTCCTTCCCTCAGGTCAGTCTTCTGCAGTTTCTCCTTGCCTACAGTAGGGAGTATTTGGACCTTGTCCATTGTATGGCAAGTTTTAACTAGGTGTATTTTGGTCTGCTTGTTAAAAAAAGCTAGATAAAAAAGAAAAGAAGGAGATGAAGAAGAAGAAAAAAGAAGCAGCAGCAGCTAGATCCTATGTCCCTTAGAGCTGAAGTTTTGCAGCACTCTCTGATCAGTAGACTTGGTGCTTGTGAGGGGTTTGTGCTGGTCCTCTGAGAGAGGGGCCTGCTGCACGGATTCTCAGATGAATACTTGCCCTCATGGAAACGCACCTGCAGGGCTCAGGGTGGTGGGGCTTGGTGTAAGTGGCTTTGGCATCTACTGTGTGGTACTGTTTTGCTCCCTGAAGTCAGTGATGATGGATTGGGGGGAAAATGACTTTGCTCCATTGTCTCATTCTTGGAGCAGGGAATAAGTACCTGCCATTCTAGAAGAAGCAAGCAATCACCCCTTCTGTGCTCCCAGCTTCGGTCAGATCCCCGCCTTCACCTGTCTGTGTCTGCGCTATCTTCCTGCCAGGCAACACAGTACCTGTGCTTTATCTCAGGTACGTGGCTGGGTTTCAAAACTCCAAATTTTAGGGACCTATATGGCATGGACCCACACTGATCCTCTGGGGGAGGGTCTTATTGCACTGTGGCTGGCGCGAGTTTGTCCCAGAAAACAGTTGCAGGACTACACAGTGGTTCAGAATTTATGCTAAAGCACAGCAAAAAGCCAGGACCAAAGTTTGCTGCCTTCAGCCAGGGTCTTTGTTCCTATGCTAGTGAATAGGGCAGCACGTTCACGCCGCCAATTCTTTTGTCCCCAGACTGGCCATGCCACCTCTCCCAAATGGACTCCAAGAAGGGAACGTCTCCCTGTGCCACCCAGGGTATCCTCAGACCATGCTGCCCACACCTGGGTCTCTGTCCTCCTTCCCCATTGGAGCACCGTTAAACCCACCAAGCACTGCCCTGGCAATGGCTTGGACTTGTAAAACTTCAAGACTTTGTGCTCCACTGCTTATACAAACTTGCGGTACTCAGCCCTTCTCCTTTTCCCAGTCAATGGTTTTAGGGAAGAGTTTTTCTTGTGCAATCCCCTGCATGTGACTTCACTCTCTCTCTTTCTTTCTTGCTCCTCCCTCATAATCAGGGCTCCCTTCCTTCCGCAACACCTGCAATTCTTAAATCCCCCAAAACCACTCTCTGCAACTCCTCCAGCAAGAAGCACTAATTTCTACTCCTTCTCTTCTTACCTACAAGAAATTTTAAAAAAAGAAGAAATTAATATCATAGTCTACAAGATATATTGCACTGAAAATTTGACTCAAATGTAAGCTTAAAAAATTGTAATAAAGTTCATAACCCTATTAGTGCCTTGAGTTATTGCCTTAAAGCCTCAAATTTTATTTTTCTAAAAATCTGTGAGGTGTAAGGGATATTTTCAGAAACAACCTTACTTTATGTATAATTTTTTAAATGTATGTATTGTACACCTCTTCACTTTACCCATTGTTTTGCAAATTAGTTATTTATACATTCCCAAAATGTGCATGCCCTAAGGGCTGAGCTTAGCACTCTGATCTTTGTGAACCTCTGAAAATGTCATTTTCAATAGAGATTTTCTTTTAAATAAATATATGATTTCTATAATGAACAAGTAGTGCCAATTGCCAAAAAAAAATGACAAGGAAAAAGCAACTCTTAATGTATCTATTAAAAGGAAAGCTTGAAGAAAAAAAAAGGAAAGCTTAGGAATATATTATTCTGAAGTCATTTAAATTGCTAGTAACTAAAATTCTAAAATTAAGTAAATTTACATAGTCTAACACCACTTTTATTTCTTAAAAGAGTTATATAAGGAAATTGACTCTTTGGAGAATGTCATGCTTTGGACAATTATTTAAATTAATGTTCCATAAATCACAATTAATCTTATTTAGCAGATTAGCTCATATAATTAGTTTACATATACATGATTAGAACAATAAAATGCTCTCAGTTATGTAATTGTTTATAATTAAAATGTTAATTTACTGCTCAATTTTTAAATTTCCAAACAAAATGTCTGATAAATTTGTTTATCAGGGTGGGAGAGAAGAAGATAATGCATTTCAGTAAATGTCAGTATGGTTGAATGTGTAAATCTTGGAAGTAGATATAAAGGATTTGACTCCTTTTTGACAGCATCCTAAAAGTGAAAAAGGAAAACACACACACACACACACACACACACACACACACACACCACATCATCTCAAAAGCCTTATCCATGCAGAACACAGACTTATTAGAGTTTTGCTTGAATCTGACTTTAAAATCTATGGTAATTCTGTATCATTTGTCTCTGACAGTCATATCACCAGGAAAGAATTAATCTATCAGAGTTACTGTCTCTTCCTCTTCTTTCCCTCTTCTATATGCCATTCTTATCCTTTCTCCTTCTCTCCTTCCACCTTTCCACTTTCTTTTTGTCCTTTTTTCCTTTTTTTCTCCTAATGCCAAAAAAAGCTTACTTAATTAAACCACAGGTCCTAATACCTGATGTCCTAGAGTTCCATAATTAAAAGCTTCTCTTTCATGGAAAAATAGATAGAAATATCTGCCCCAGCCACAGAAGGAAATAATGGGTTGGGAGTGTATGGTAGTTGTAATCCAGGCTGTTTCTAGAACCAAACAAGAAAATTCAAATACGTAAAAATTAGTCAGACTTCAACTTTATTTCATGAATAAGAATTAATACTGAAAATATAGAGATGTCATTTTCAAGTTTATTATTTTAAGACCGTCTTTAAGGCTTTCCAGGAAGGCTTTAAAAACAATTTTACTCAATTCTCAGAAGGTAGCTCTTATAGATTCAGTTGTGTCCCCCCAAAATTTATATGTTGAAGTGCTCACCCACAGTACCTCAGAATGTGACCTTATTTGAGGATATTATATTATTGCATGTATACTAAATGTCCAGAATAGGCAAATCTATACATGGAATGTGGATTAGTGGTTGCCAAGGGCCGAGGTGGGTGGTGGGGAAGTGGGGTGATGCTACTATACAGGGGATTTCTTTTTGGGAGGATGAAAATGTTCTAGAATTGACTGTGATGACGGTTGCACAACTCTGATTATAATAAAGCCCATTTAGTTTTGCACTTTAAATGAATGAATTGCATGGTATGCAAATTACATTTCAATAAAGCTGTTAAAAATAAAGGCTACACTTTAAAAACATTTACAATTGACTTGTCCCATTACAAGAACTGCATTGCAGAGAAGAAGGATTATTGCTCTCACTAGATCCATCTCCTAGCTTCTCACCACATCAAAATTATAAATGTTTATTTATAGCTAGTGTATATCCAAGACCTTCTTCAAGATTTGTCATGTAGTGTGCTAACCACACTGTGTCACTGAAGGAGGAGAAATGAGACACCATGACGCTCATCAAGGGAGGCAAAGTTAATCTTCTCATCAAAAACAATCAAACCTCCAAAGAGTTATTTTAACATACATTTGAAATCGTCCTGGGGAGTAAAATACTAAGAATCTTTTTGTTATTTGAGATTTTTAATTTTTTTTTTTGACATTTTTAACTTTTAAAATATTTGACTTTTGACTTATGGGGTGCCTGGATGGCTCAGTCGGTTAAGCATCCAACTGTTGATTTCCGCTTAGGTCATGATATCACAGTTCGTGGGATGGAGCCCCTGCACTGACATCACAGGGCCTGCTTGGGATTCTCTCTTTCCCTCACTCTCTGCCCCTCTCCCACTCATGTGCATGTGCACTCTCTCTCAAAATAAACAAACATTAAAAAAAAATAAAATAAAATACTTGACTTGTAATTCTGTTGTTTATAAAAGAACTAATAACCCTGCCAGTCTCCCCTCTAGAAATGTACAAATCCACATATAGTCTTTTTTCCCCACAATAGATTCTTTAACTACAGACATGTCTTTCCGAGGATTATCGTTTCTCACCGACGTGTTCAATTTAACTTAAAGAAATCAGGCATGGTGAGAAGGAGTAGGAGAGAGTATTTCTGTAGAGACCAGCATACTACAAGTGTAAGCAAGATAAAGACATGTTATGAAATCCATAGTGGTTTTCTAGTGTGTATAGTAGTTCTGAGATTCTTTGTGTTATGTCAACATGCAGGTCTTTGAAATTTTGAGTAACCACAGGGCATCCTTTCTTCTGCGCTAGAGCTGTGTGCTGCACAGAGGTGAAAACACAATGAATTCTCTTCCAGCGCTGCCCTCAGGTCCAGGCAGTAAAGGCCCTTGCCCTTGGCCTCATGGTTTAGAAGGTCACAGTAAATCACAAAACACTCCAACTCCCAATGGCATTAAAGAGCACGTGGGCTTCTGTGTCTTTTAGGACCAGATGCTAAACAACCTCTCTTGTGAATAACGCTATTCAGGGCCTAGGATGCTTTTCCATCTCTCTTCTTTTGTGTCCTTGGTGGTTGGGATAGAGTTGAAAATTGTGATTATAAAGCTAAAGATGTTGAAGACAGACAATGCTTCAGAGTGTAGGAAGGATTTCCTCTAAGAGTGCCAACAAATTAATCTATCAGATCCTTCCTCTCAACATAAATGCCATACATACTTGCATAAGAAAGTATCATTTCCTATCAATGTTCCAAACTGTGCTTCAGGAAGTACTTACGAATTAATTAGCATAGTATTTGCAACAATGCACATGGCAATTGATGGACATTTTGTAATACTAATTAATATTACTTAACTCTGCATTACATAATTTAAGACATAATATGTGTGAAGCTTGACAATCTTTATATTAGCGATTTGATAGACAATGAATTCAAGGATGGGAATAGTTTTATTTTTGTGCATGTATTTAATATGACAATTATATTTTAAAAATGAATAAATTTCAACTTTAATAATTTTGAGTGAAAATGTTGAAGTTTATTGTTATTTGTAGTTTTGAATCATCTACAATAGAAACAACTTTTTGAAAACTTGGGAAACTTATTTTAATTCTTTGACATTTTCTATTTATTTGTATGAAAATATATTGAAATGTATTCACTTTGAATACACTAGAATTGTTTAATCACTTATATAATTGCTATTAATAGAACATAACTCAAGGGAAAATATTATAATAACATAATTATTGATATTGCTGAAATGGAAGCAAGAAAAATAAATTTAATGGAATAAATACATAGTAATTTATGAAGTTTTATTTTATCAGTCCTCCAAACAGCATTATTCCATCAACTCAAGACCCAGACATATATAATTAATGCTTAAATTGAGTTGTTCTCACTATTTTGCTAACATTCATATAAAAACCATAGTTTTGCACATATTTTTGAGTTTATTGTACATATGTATTTGTCAGGGTAGGCAATTAGAACATGTTTTACACAATAGTTTGTTGCCTTGATTTATAACCTTTAAATATTTAGACCTATGGTAAATAGACCTGCATTTGCACTTCTGCTTCAGGACTACACAAGTATTAGCGGCAAGACGGTTCCCTCATAACTTTGGGGATCTTACAGGTCATGTTTTGTTTGCACCCTGTTTTGATGGTGGTGGCAACATAATCTGCCTTGTTTTCCATGGCTCTCTTACACAGAGCAGATTTGTGGTGAGATTTATATATCCACAGTCATGGTCTGCTGCACCATACGGTTCTGGGGGTTCATAGGGACCAGCCAGCCAGTGCAAGGCAGGTGTATCTCTGGAATTCTTTTATATAGACCATGGCTGAAGTCCAGTACTGACCAATCCACATTCACACTGAAAATGAACTTGGAATGACGATCCATTTTTGACAGTAACAGCAAGTTGCCCACCAGGTGTCAAAGGGACACAATAGAAATATGAGCTGGAACCAGTGAGTCCCATCTTGTGGTGGTTTCATATGATCTGAGCCCTACAGTCCTTTGAATTATAACTGCCATGTTAAGTTCACCAAGTTAGTTGAAAGTGCTTCAAGACTCTCCAACCTGCTTTGTTACAAAGTCACTGTATTAGTTTCCTGTGGCTACTGTAATAAATTAGCAACAAATAGTGGCCTACAATAGAAATTTATTCTTTCACAATTCTGGAGGCCAAAAGTCAGAAATCAGTTTCAATGAGCCAAAACCAAAGTGTCCACAGGGACATTCTTTCTCCAGTGGCTGAAAGCGAAACTCCATTATTGTTCCTTCCATTTTCTGGTAGCTGCCTGTAAGCTTTGGCTTATGACCAGATCACTTCTGGCTAGGCCAGCTGATTCCCTGTCTGCCCTGTCTTCACACAGCCTTATCTTCTGTGGGTAGTAAAATCTCCCTCTGCTTCACTCTTATAGGGATACATGTGTTTACATTTAAGGTCCACTGAATGACCCAGAATTCTTTCCCCACTTCAAGATTCTTAACATAATCACTTCTGCAAAGATTCTGCCATATAAAGTAACATATACAGGCTCTAAGGATTAGGCTCTCATATATTTAGGGTGACTATTTTTTAATCGAGACAGGTACACAGTCATTTTAATATCATAGTTTTTTAATCCTACTTTTTCAGAGTTCACCATAATGAACCTAATTCTTTTAGCTATTTCATTGCTAAGAATTACTTGTAAGATTTTACCTAAAATCATAAGTCTAAATGTATTTCTTAAATGCACATTTCAAATTCATAAGAGCTATGAATATAATAAGCCACTACTACACATTATAGCATACGAAATTTCAAACGTTCCCATTTTCTTAATAAAAACTGTTAACACAAGGCTCTGATTCTCTTATATGTTTTAACACTTAATTTAAAAATTTTCCAGACTTAAAATTTTAAGTCTTAAGGTTGAGAGTAACCATCCTAATTAACTGATGTTGTCACTATTAATGATTTAACAGTGCTCTTTTGGGGGACTACCCTTACAATGTTAATTATTCATGCCCTGGATTATCATACCAAGGTTTGCAGTACATAAATCCAAGTAATCCTCTAAATCAGTATTATCTTTACCCAGTAATATGTGGTAGGTATGTGTGTGTGTGTGTGCGCGCACGTGGTTTTTTTTTAACGTGTGTTTTTTCTTTAAGTAATCTCTATGCACCCAACAAGGGGCTCAAACTCAGGACTCCAAGATCAAGAGTCATTCACTCCACTGACTGAGCCAGCCAGGGGCCCCATATGTGGTAGTTTTAAAAATATATCCACAAAGTCTTTGATTCTCCTTCCTTTAAAACCTGAAGCTTAATCTCCTTCCCCTTGAGTGAGGCTGGACTTAGAGCCTCACTCTTACTTCAAAGATTAGGTCATAAGAGGCATGTGGCTTTTTACCTGTTCTGTCTTGGATCACTCACTCTGGAGGATGTTAACTGACATGCTGAAATGACTCTCAAGCAGCACCAGGGACAGAGTGACATGGCCAGGAACTCAGGCCTCTTGCCACCAGCCAGTGAAGAAGAGGCATCCAGCCAAGTGCTCCTTGAGAGAGGAGCTGTCTCCAAAGTGGATCCTTTAGCCCCGAGCCCCTGTCAAACATGCAGATGACCCTCGATTGGGCTGACACCTTTACAACAGTTTTGTGAGAGACTGTGAGCTAGAACCACCCAGCTAAGTTGCTCCCAGATTTCTGGCTCTCAGAAACTGGGAGATAGCATATGTTTGTCATCTTTAGCCTTAAGGTATGGGGTTCTTTGTTAAGCAACTATAAATAATTCATATAACTAGAAGCAATCTCCACATCTTTCTGGATACCCCCTGCATCGTAGAATTGCATATAATTAACAGTGAACAATTCATTGTAAATGTAGGCTGGTGAGACTTTGCCTCAAACATTATTTGACTCGGGATCAAACTGTAAGATTTTATGGATATATATATATATATATATATACACACACACACATATATATACATATATATATATATATATATACACATACATATATATGAATATATAAGAATATATATATATTCTTATTTTAATTACAAATAAACCAAATGTAGAATTCAGAAGCCACTGGATATGTACAAATATTATGTGCATCTTATACAAATGCGTTTTTGATGATTAAGAATGTTTTAAAATATTAACCACAGTACCTCAAAATAAAATACAATTGAACTTTTAAAAACTGGAAATTATGAGAGATATTACACAATTATACCATACTGCTGGGCTGAACTGTGACCCACTAAAATTTATAGGTTGAAGCCCTAACTCCCAATACATCAGAATTTGTACAGTAAAACCTTGGATCACAAGTAACTTGTTCTGCAAGCGTTCTGCAAGACGAGCAAACATTTCTAATAAATTTTAACTTGATAAAGGAGCGAAGTCTTGTAATGCGAGTGGTACCTGACGCTGAACATCCCATGATCGCAACTGAGCCAATGGTTCATGAAATTCGATTTGATATGCAAGTGCTTTGGATTACAAGCATGTTTCCGGAACAAATTATGCTCATAAACCAAGGTTTTACTGTATTTGGAGATAGGGCCTTTAAAGATGTAATTAAGGTTAATACAGTCGTATGGGTGGGCCCTAATCCAATCTGACTGGTGTTCTTATATGAAGAAGAAATTTAGACACACACATGAGGCACCAGGGATATGTGTGTGCACAGAAAAAAGGGGACACACAGAGAAGGCCTTCATCCGCAAGCCAAGGAGAAAGGCAGCGAGAGAAGCCTACCCTGCTGACACCTTGATCTTGCACATCTAGCTTCCACAACTGGGAGAAAGTTCTGTTGTTTAAGCCCCTCAGCTTAGTTTGTTATGGCAGCCAGAGCAATCATATACCTTTCCAAGAAAGGTCAAGGGAACTTCCCCATGCATTCTTTTCCAGATCACCCAGGTCTTGCTCAAATTAATAGACAGTATTAACTTTAGGGCAATATTTTAAAATGTTGCATGAAACCAAATACACAATACCCCAAAATACACATCCCATTTTGTAATAACTGTTCTTGCCACCATGGAAACAATAAAATTGCCAATTTTTAAAATCAGATTTTGAAATATCCTGGGGTGCCTGGGTGGATCAGTCGGTTTAGCGACTGACTGTGGCTCAGGTCATGATCTCATAATTCGTGAGTTTGAGCCCCATGTCGGGCTCTGTGCTGACAGCTCAGAGTCTGGAAACTGTTTTGGATTCTGTGTCCCTCTCTCTCTGACCCTCCCCAGCTTACGCTCTGTCTCTCTCTTTCTCTCCCTCTCAAAAATAAACATTAAAAAAACAATTAAATATAAAATAAAACACTTATCTTTGGAATACCTCAATTTGAAGTAATTGTTGTGAGGAAGAAGATTCTAAAATGAGTCTTTCAAGTAAAAAGAAAGTTTGTTCAGGGCACCTGGGTGGCTCAGTTGGTTAAGGGTTAAGCGTCCAACTTTGGCTCAGGTCATGACTTCTCAGGTTCATGAGTTCGAACCCCACATCGGTCTCTCTGCTGTCAGCTTCAGAGCCTGCGTTAGATCCTCTCTCCCCTTCACTCTCTGCCCCTTCCCCACTCGCACACACACACGCTCTTTCTCTCTCAAAAATAAATAAGCATAAAAAAATAAAGTTTAAAAAAAAAAAGGAGGAAAGTTTGTTTGATCCAACTCTCCGTTTTTACTCACCTTCTGTTATCTTCATTCTAAAATCTGAGCTTTTGCTATCATACAAGATTTTTTTTCTTTTCTTTCATTGTGGTAAAATACACATAACATAATACATACCACCTTAACCTAGACAAGAATTTAAAATGTCTTTTTTTTCTGGGATCATTTTATGACTCTTTTATCAATTAATTGGTCCATGGTTTGTTGTTAGCCACTGAAAGCTGTATTTGTCATGTTTGAGTTTGAAATTCAGCGAGAAAAATAGAATGTTGTTTCAAAAAAACAGTTTGTTTTCTATACTTTTTTAGTATCATACAGAAACATTATGGTCCTTACCATGTGTACATTCATTCTATATTCTGGGCTTATCTCACATCCCAGTTTTTGTTTCACATATAGAGAGTATCTCAATTTTTTAACACATCAAAGCCAGAAGGTTTTTGTTTGTTTGTTTGTTTTAAGTTTATTTCTTTATTTTTGAGTTGGGGGAGGGGCAGAGAGAGAGGGAGTGAGAAAAAATCCCAAGCAGGCTCTATGCTGTCTGTGCTGGGCCGGACACGGGGCTTAATCTCACGAAGTGTGCCTTGACCTGAGCCAAAATCAAGATTGAGACTCTTAACTGACTGAGCCACTCCGCTACCCCTATTTGGTTGATTTTATGCTTTTGTTTTTTAGGCGCAGTGTACCCAAGAACTCCCACCCCCTTTAAGATTTGCCTTGTGACCAGAATAGGAGGTGGCCTCATGACCCTCAAGAAAGTTGAGATATTGTGGCATTCAGCAAGGAATAGGGAAAGTAGGACTTATTGTCTTGAGTTGAGAAACAGCAAAAGGCCATTTGATGTCATATATTGAAATTTTTTTTATTGTTTATTCATTTTTTGAGAGACAGAGACAGAGCGTGAGTGGGGGAGAGGCAGAAAGAGGGAGAGATATAGAATCCAAAGCAGGCTCCAGTCTCTGAGCTGTCAGCATGGAGCCTGACGTGGGGCTCGAACTCATGAACCGTGAGATCCTGACCTGAGCCAAAGTCGGATGCTTAACTGACTGAGCAACCCAGGTACCCTGATGTCATATATTTAGATGAGTTTATAATACTTATCAAGTAAAACTTTCAGGATCATAAAAGAGGTTACAGTATTTGCCCACTGAAATAAAACATTGATGATCTAGGAGTTGCATGATTGTCCAAGAAGCAAATACTTAAGGATCTCTTTGTTCTTCAAGATTTTTAAATTTTAGAATATGTGACACCAAGTTTTGTTGATTATACCGAGCAGCTGATTTCCTCTTGAGCATTGCCTGTTAAATTTTACTTTCCCACGTAAATTGTAAGACACTTAAAAGTCTTTGAACCTAGGGGCACCTAGGTGGCTCAGTCGGTTGAACGTCCAACTTCAGTTCAGGTCATGATCTCATGGTTCATGGGCCTGAGTCCCCCATCGGGCCCTGTGCTGACAGCTCGGAGTCTGGAGCCTGCTTTGGATTCTGTGTGTGTGTCTCCCTCTCTCTCTGCCCCTTCCTCACTGATGCTCTGTCTCTTTCTGTCTCTCACAAATAAGTAAACATTAAAAAAAAAAATTTTTTTTTTAAGTCTTTGAACCTAAAGGTTTCCAACAAGGAAAAGTAAAACCCACAAATGAGAAAGGACTCAAACAATGGATAAGTTAACTCTGATCCATGTGATACATCGGGTACTTATATACAACATTAAATAGTTTTATGAAAATTCTCAGGCTCTGAGAGTTAAAAAATAATCTGGCTTTCCTCTTGAGGAGTCCAGCTCCTGGTTTAAAAAACTAATGTGGGATTTTTCAGTCCTGATCGCAGCCAATCACAAAGACCCTAAGTGGCAGGCCTCACAAGGGAAAGCCGCCCTCCCCATGCCGGACTTGACGCAGAGTCGGTACATTGCAATCTCTGAAGGGACTTGCAGTCAAGGTCCCGGGCTCCCCTGGCTGGTCAGGCTCTTACATCTCTATCTGCATTCCTAGCTCAAGCTTCTGTGTTCCTAGGTGTCTTTATCTGAGGCCTTGGGCTGAGGGCCTCTTCAGGCGCCTCTGTCAAATCCTTCTTATTGGGCAAAGGGACAAACCTTGAAGATATTCTTCCCCTTTATCAGTATTCAATATTCCCACCCCACCCCACTCCACCCCCCATGCCGCCACCTGGCGTCTGTAAAAATACCACACACTTTTGTCCGGGGTTCCATCAACAGTGAGACAACCCCATACCACAGTGACCTAGCAGATCCTGGGCCAGTACGCCATTTTGTGGGGGAAAATTGAAGAGCAGGAGTTGGCACTTTGTCTGGTTGTAGCCTTTTACATGATCTCAGTAAATGATTAAAAACTTAACTCTTTCGTTTTTGGCTTGTCGCTTTCGTCAGTTACTCTGATACGTAGCCTCTCAGCTCTCTTTTCCACAGCTCAGTTGAGCTCCTGGTACCACCCCGCCCCACCCCCACCCCCGTTGATGCATCCAGGTCATCTAACATAACAAGCAATATAACTAGTTCACCTCTGACATCCCCTACTCTTGGGTTCGTCAAGGTGAGTCTTCCTAACAAGGCAGAATGGATCCTGAGCAAGAGTACGTTGGGCAAATCTGACTACATGGTCTACAGAGTTAAGACTTACTAATGTGGCTTTATTATTTATTGCAAAGTATGGATCAAACACATTTGTATTCAAATATAAATACCAAAACCTATTTTTCATAGTCAAAGAATCTTACTCTGCCACACATGAAAATGGATATATCAGAATGTTTTCGGTTTCAAGAAAGAGAAAACTGAACACAAAGTGACTAACATAAGAAGAATTTACTAGCTACTCTAAATGACAGACCAAGACATAGGGCAGGCTTTAGGCACGGTTTGGTACAATGTAACTGGTCTGTGTCTCAGTCTTGCTTTCAATTTTTCACCCCTTTCTTTCTTTGTGTGCCCTTCTTATCCGTAAGTAGGTTCTGTGAATAAAACAAAATGGCTTCAAGAGTTCTAGACTTCACATCTGTGGGTCATCCTATCTGAAGCAAAAGAAGGTCTTGGCTGTCTCAAAATTCCCTCTCTCTGATTAGGCCAACTCTTAAACCAATCATGGTGGTTAGAGGAGTTTATTGTTCCAACTGGCTTGGTCCAGGTCAGATGCTGTATTCTTTAAGCTGATGGCTGGAGTTACATCCTCCTAAAACCACATGATATCCCAAATAGAAGTCAGAGTCTATTGAGAAGAGGAGAATGGGTACCGGGGAGTTACAAAAAGATGGCAAATAAATTGCGCAATACAGAATTGACTGTACCTTTTTTATTTGGTCCAGAAATTAACATACAAACCACAAATTTTGTCACTACTCCTAGCTTGCTTACTTAGTACAACATTTTGCACAACCACTATTTCAGGGCCATATTTAAAGTGTTTCTTTACAAAAAATTGCTTTGCCATCAAATTATAAAACACATCATCACTGTAATCACTGTTGGTGGTGGGCAGGGGTGCGGGGAAGACTAAATTTTTAAAGTACTACTGGGCGAATTAACCTAAACAAGATTATAGCAACTTCAAAAGTGTCTCAGCCGCCTCCATTCCTAAAAATAAGTTGGTGACAGGAGGTGACTTGAAACACTCAATAAACGATAGTGTCAGTTTTATGTGGGTTTAGCTGTTCAAATCTTTGGACCAAACGAGTTGCAGGTGATATGTTTGCAGTATGTCAAAGGCAAGGGGAAAAAAGGAGCAATGACAACAAAGAGAATAGCCTCAAGACCTTCCTAATGTCTTTATTAGCCTTCCCTAAACACTGAGTACTTTCTATGGATCTAAGATCTAACAAATGAATTTATTAGCTACTTCCAGTCAGTGCTGATGGCATGGCATTTAACCAATTTTAAATTGTCATGGTATAAAATATGTAACTTAATTGTATTATTCTTATCTGTCTAATTCATTCATACTGAAAAGAACAGAAAGGATTTCTACCTTACAAAAAGTTTCAAAGCATACCTTAGGTGCACATAAACAAGGATGATTAATACGATCCTTCCTGGAATCTATGAAATTCAGTCAAGATGTGGCCTTTTCTCCTATAGCAACAGCTCATCTTTACATTTTCAAAAATCTGAATCAGATATATGGATGATGTTAACATCTGTAAAACAGATATTTAAACAATGTCTCAATGTGGTAGCACTGGGAATATAAAAGACAAACAAGACAGTCTCTGTATTTAAAGATCTCACAGTCTACTGTTCGAGGCAGAGATGTAAGCAGAAATTAGCCCCGAGATCCCAGGAGATGGAGGGATTAGCTTTGCCTAAATGTATAAAAGGCACACAGAGGAGGTAACACTTGAACTAGATCTTAAATTATGGGTAACACTTTTATAGTTAGAAGAAAGAAGTCATGGCATTCTAAGAAGAAAGCCAAACCCAGGTTAATAAAAAGAAGTGTGGAATTTCTGGAGCAAAGGGTACTTGGATGATATCTCTGAACCCAGAATTATATTGGAGTCTGCAAATGACACTGATTCTGAAAATGCTAAGGCTTGAGACTCAATTTTACATGAAGTGAGAGTCGATAAAGTATTTAAGAAGGGCAGTAGTGCAATTGGTTTTGCTTTTCAGAAGGATGGCCGTGGTAGAGTGTGGCTGTAAAGATGGAGGCCAGCTAGGATAAGGTTTTAAAGTCCAGGTGAGAGATAATCAAGTTCTGGATTAAGTCCATGGCGAGAGTTCAGAAAGGAGATATTTGAATGCAGAGACGCTTCTGAATTTACAATTAAAAAGACTAGGTAGGTGAGTAAAGAAGCAACAGTTAAGACGACAAAGAACACCAGATTTGCAGCCTGGAAGAGTTGGGTGGATGCCAGGTCCCGCCATTAACTTGCTTTCTGATCTCATAAGTTATTTTACCATTATTATTATTTTTTAATGTTTATTTTTGAGAGAGAGAGAGAGCAGAGGAGGGGCAGAGAGAGAGGGGGACAAAGGATCTGAAGTGGGCTCTGTGCCGACAGGAGACAGCCCTACATGGGGCTCAAACCCACAACCCACGAGATCATAACCTGAGCCCAAGTTGGACACTCAACCAATGGAGCCACCCAGATGCCCCAATTTTACTCTTATTGTTTATTAGGTACGTATAACCTACCTAATTGGTTATTGTGATGATTAGATATAATATTTATAAGCCTCCTCCATATCATTAGTTTTTTATGATTATTCATGATGATGATGATGATTAATCAGAGTATGAGAGAGAGGGAAATCCTGGAACTCCTTCTAGGGTTTTGACATAGATGGATGGTGTCATGGATGGTGTCATGAACTAGACAAGTGACAGAATATGTTCTTGGAAGTAAGCATGAATTCATCTTCAGTCTCTATAAGACTCCAGGTCTAGATGTCCAGGGGACAGTTGAAAACATGGACCAAGAACTTGGGAAAGAGAGTCTATGGTTTAACATACAAATTTTAGAGCTTGTCAGTATATAAATGATTTTTTGAAGTAAAAATAGTGAATGGAATTAGTCAAAGACAGAAGAGCCAGAAAAAGCATTCTAAGAACTGAACTCATGTTAAGTGACCTTGAGCCTTGCCTTAAAAAAAAAAAAAAAAAAAAAGAATTATTTCTGAAGTTCTTTTAAGAAAGGGCTATCATTGGGGCACCTGGGTGGATCAGTTGGTTAAGTGATTGACTCTTGATTTTGGCTCAGGTTATGATCTCATGATTCTTGGGTTCAACACCCTATTGGGCTCTGTGCTGACAGAGCAGAGCCTGCTTGGTACCCTCTCTCTCTCTCTCCCTCTCTCTGTCCTCTCCCCCTTCTCACTCTCTTTCTCTCTCTCTCTCTTTCTCTCAAAAATAAATGAACATTTAAAAAAAAAGAGAGAAACGTCTATCATTTCAAAACTTCCACTTTGTATTAGTGTAGACTTGCTTTTTATAAATGTATTTATTTATTTATTTCCAGTATAGTTAACATACAGTGTTGTGTTAGTTTCGGGTATACAATATAGTGATTCAACAATTTTGTTTTCTTTTTAAAAATTTTTTAAGTTTATTTAATAAATAAATAAACAAACTTATGAGACAGCATGAGCAGGGGCAGGGCAGAGAAAGGGAGAAGAGACAGAATCTCAAGCAGGCTCTGCACCATCAGCATACAGCCTGATGCGGGCTCAGATCATGACCTGAGGCAAAATCGGGAGTTGGATGCTTAACCGACTGAGCCACCCAGGCACCCCTGATTTAACAATTTTGTACATCACTCAGTACTCACCACAATAAGTATACTCAATGTAGGCTTGCTTTGGGAAATCCTTTCGGTTTGGCGTTGGCTAGAAAAAAATGTAAAGGTGGAGCCAAAGTCCTGTTCTGGAAGTTTACGCCCATAAGAAGCTAGACTAATTGCATAATGAAAAACATTGCTGTCTTTGTTAGGGGCTAAAAGGCGACTGCAGAGATAGAGTGTTAACTGGCTTTCTCTATCCATGAATATCTCTCATGAAGATGTTTTTTCCCAATATGGCACAGTCTCTGGAACTTCTGGTATATACTCTTACTTAGCAACCATATCTAGTATCATGGTTTTAAACACAATGTAGATGATGATGACTTTCAAATTTTTATTCACAGCTCAAACCTTTACCCTGAGCCCCAGATTCGTATATCCTACTGCCAAATCAACACCTCCACTTTTGTGTCAAAGAGGCATCTCAAAGTCAACATGTCTAAAACATTACTCCTGATTATTTCCTCCCCCTCGACAAAACTGTCTCTTCCCAGAGTTGTTTCTATCTCAGAAAATGGCAATTCCATCTTTCCAGGGGCGCAGACCAAAAATGTTAGAGTCATCCTTGATTCTAGTCTTTCTCCCCTGCTCCATATCCAATGCCTCAGTGAATATTATTAGTTTGAACTTCAAAAGAATCCACTAAGGAGGGTACTTGTCGTGAGCACTGAGTAATACATGAAATTGTTGATTCGCTATATCATGCGACCGAAATGAATATAACACTATATGCTAACACTATTGAAATTAAAATAAAAACTTAATTAAAAATGTATATCCAGGGGCTCCTGGGTGGCTCAGTCGGTTGAGCATCCGACTTCAGCTCAGGTCATGATCTCACGGACTGTGAGTTCGAGCCCCGCGTTGGACTCTGTGCTGACAGCTCAGAGCCTGGAGTCTGCTTGGGATTCTGTGTCTACCTCTCTCTCTGCCCACCCCACCCCCCCCATGCTCTGTCTCTGTCTCTCTCTCTTTCTCTCTCTCTGTCAAAAATAAATAAACATTAAAAAAAATTTTTTTTAATATATATCCAGAATCTGTAGAAGAAGCAAGGCTTTTGAAACTATTTAGCACCCCACACCATAAATAGCCACAGAAGTATCAATAGCCATTAACAAGACCCCAGTAACATCCTAACTGATCTTGTGTTGATAGGATGCTTCTGACGCGGCTCCCACTGATTCCCCCTCCTGGTAGCCGTGTCCTCCTGTAATCCCCTCCCGTTAAATGTGGGCTGGACCTAATGACTTACTCTTAACGAATCAAACATAGTAAAAGTGATGGGATATTACTTCTGTGACTAAGATACAAGACTCTGCCTTCCATTGTGCTGAGATTTCTCTCTTTGTTCTTCATGCTAGCTAGCTCTGATGGCTAAGACTACCTGGGATGGCACTGTGGACACCTCCGGTCATCAGCCAGCAAGGAACCGAGGCCCTCAGTCCAACAGCCCATAATAACTGAACTCCGCTCACAACTCTGAGTGAGTTTGAAGGTAGATCCTGCCCCACTTGACCTTGAGATTACTGTAACCCCAGCCAACACCTTGACAGTAACATTGTGAGGCCCTAAAGCAGAAACCTAATCCATGGCTCAATTCTTGAGCCATAGAAACTGTGAAATCGAATGTGTTTAGCTCACTAAGTTTTGAGGCAATTTGTTACAGGGCAACAGCTAACACCTCTCTCCAAAGTCAATTCTGAAATAGCAGATGACTTTTTTTAAAAGTCAAGGCACTCCTCCACTTAAAATCTTTCAACAGTTTGCAATCTCACTTGGAGTATAAGCAAAAACCCTACAATAGCTTCACATGGCCTCCTGACTTTTGTTGGACATGCAAGCATGCTCCTTTTTCAGAGTAGTTACACTTGCTCATCTGCTTGGAAGACTTTTCTCTAGTAGCCACATGGTTTGTTCCTTTCCTTTTTTTCACCTCTGCTCAAATGTCTCCTTATCAGTGAGAACTTCCCTGATTACCCTATAAATTATCAATGACTTCCCTCCCTGATACTTCCTATCTTCCTTCCTTACTTTATCTTTCCTAGCATATGACCTACACCTTTTATTGTATACTTGTGTATTGTCCTTCTCCCCTTGCTAAAAGAAAAGCTCTAGGAAGAAAAGGACTGATTTATTCATTGCTGTACCTCCAGCACTGGAACAGAACTTAAGACATAGTAAGCTCTCAGTTTGTTGAACAAATGAGTGAGCTTCTGGTTCTTTAGAGGTGGAGTTGGTACATTTCAAAGTTGTAAATGTTCGGGCACCTGGGTGGCTCATTTGATTAAACATCTGACTCTGGACTTCATCTCAGGTCATGATTGCACGGCTCATGAGTTCCTGCCCCACAGTGGGCTCTGTGCTGACAAAGCAGAGCTTGCTTGAGATTCAATCTCCTTCTCTCTCTGTCCCTCCCCCGCTTGCTCTCTATCTCTCTCTCAAAATAAATAAAAATAAACTTTAAAAAAAGAAAGATGTAAATGTTTAATGGGAGAAAAACAAGGATGGGACAGAGCCCTACTCAGGAACTGTATAGCAAACAATACACAAAACGCCATAGGAATATGAATTGCTATTACAATCTACCATTGGTTAGGATAGGAAGCAAAATTATAATTTAATGCTATTATAAGCTAGTAATTTTTCACATAAAGAAAAAAAATCTGTTCCATAATCACAGACTGTACCCCTAACCTTGGCTAATCATCTTGCAAATGCATGCGATTAGTCACAATGGATAATGTGAAAGGGAGTGCCAGTAGCTCAGGCAGCACAATCCATCACCAACACAGGGGAAATAACTCAAATTTCGTGTCCTACTAATGGCGGGTCAGTAGCATCAATTTTGTATTTGAAGGGCAATCCAAACCAAATTCCCTAAAATGCACCAAAATTTTGATAACTCCTCTCTGCTAAAATGAACATCATCTAGCAAAACAACAGATTTAACATTGAAAGAAAGTGCAGCAATTGGGAAAGCAAGCGAATTAAAAGCATAAGAACAAATCACGCAAGGCAATCTTGTTGGTTGTTTTGATAGAACGTCTAAATATATGGCTATTTAAGGGAACAGTATTTTATCAAAATGTCAGAAAACCTTACTCATTTTTTATGGAATCTAACAATTTGGCTCAAATCTCCCTTCAGTACAAAAACTGTATACTGAAAATGGGTCAAAGGTACAATATATGGCCCTGTTTGAAATTACCAGCACATCAATCCTACGATATAATGTTTTAAGACCGGAAGATGAATATAAAAGAGTAAGAAGAACCTCTAAAAACAGTCAGGAAAGTAAAAAGCTAAGTACATTAGGTTATCAAAAGACATTAGAGATGACAGAAAGGGATTTTCAACTATTTGGAGCTAGAGGAAAAAAAACTGATGGGATAGGCTTACCATTTAAAGAATATAATGCTAACAGGTGATAGAACACTAAAATATTTCTATTGGGTCTCCTTCAAGTTGAAAAGGTCCAATTTAAAGAAAGGAATTATAGCCCAAGATAGTTGAGAAGATAGTAAAAAAGGGCACATAACCACTTTAAGTGAATTTAAGTCGGTAAGACCAAGCCAATTCCATCTTCAGAAGCTGAAAGAATTTGTAGATGGGATCTCAGCACCACTATTTGGTACGAAGAAAGGAGTAGAAGCCAGGAAATTGAAGGTGGCTCCATGTTCCTCTTTTTAATAGGAATATTGCAGTGTTTTGTTTTGTTTTAAGTAGCAGACGTAGATTGTAGGCAAAATCTAAGAGTGGATTTATTAAGCATATGCATTTCAAACATCTAGGAAGTAATGTAGGGATGGTTGTGCACCAATAAAGGCTTACAACCACAAGGTCTAAACTAAACTCATTTGCATTCTTGTTTTGATTGGGTTTGTTGCTTGTTTTCTTTTTAGGTCCAGATTTGCTAAAAAGAGCTCCTGAGCTTTGGAGGTAGGGAACTGAATATGGATTTCAATCCTGGCCTTACCACTTTCTTCCTGGGAGATTGTGGGGAATTCTCTCCCTTTTTCTGTCTGTCTTGTTTACTCATAACACTGCCTCAAGGAGCTGTTGTAAGGGTCTCGTAGGCTGACCCGAGTGAAGCGCCTCGCGAAACTTTTGACACACACTTGACTTGGTATTAAGTGTAAGTGGAAATTCTGCATTTCTCTACTTCCATATTCCTTTTTCTCAGTGCAGCCCCTTTGCTCTTTTGGAGCTAGCCTATTTCAAGGATGTGTGCTTTCGGGTTGCCTTCTGTGCTGAGCAGAAAGCTTACTCAGGCAGTTTCAGCTTATGCAAAGGGGAGGCATAAGATTGCCCAACACTGCCTATATAATGACCTACTGTATGAGGTTATCAGAAAGCCCCAGTGGCCACAGATTGGACCAGTTCAACAATATGTAAGCAAACATGCGTGGCAGTTCCAATAAAGCTTTACTTGTAAAAATAGGCAACATATGGACATATGTCTTCAGTTTGGCCTGTCTTCAGTTTTATCAACAATAAAGCTGATCCTCTGATCTCGGGGTGCCTGGGTGGCTCTGTCGGTTAAGCATCCCAATTTTGGCTCAGGTCATGATCTCATGTTTATGAGGTGCGGCCCGGTGTCAGGCTCTCTGTTGTCAGCACAGAGCCCGCTTAGGATCCTCTATCTCCCCTCTCTTTCTGCCCCTCCCCAACTTGTTCTCTCTCTGTCTCTCTCTCAAAAAATAAATAAACGTTAAAAAAAAAAGTTGCTATTTTGATCTTCATCCCAACTTTTGTCTCACTATCATTAGGGGGAAAAATTGGGGGTTCGGGTGAAGAAAACAGTGTTGTCAGCCAGCTGGAACCTCAACAAAGATGATTAACAACAATGATGAGAAAATTAGTAAATTGGGATAATTCTTACATATTTTACACTTGGATCACAGTTCCTTAAATGACAAAATCTTTGCATTCTTTTGAAGAAGATGGTTAAATGTATGGTGGTTAAATAAGTAATAAATTATATACCAAAAGAGCCTCGATTTAATAATACTTAATGTTTCCTTAGCATTTAAGGAACCCTAGATACTTAGCTAAATGCTTCACGTGTATCATCTTATTCTTCTCTAACAGCCACTGGATGCAGATACTGAAATTCTCCATTTTACAATTGAGGAAACTAGACCTCAAAGGTTAAGTGATTTGCCCAAGGTCACACAGTTAAGTGGAAACTCAGGATACAGCCTCAGATCTGTGTAATTCCAAAGCTCCTATTCTGACCCAGGGCTTGGCAGACTACATAGCACAGGCCAAATTCGGCCTGTTGCCTATTTTTACAAGTAAAGCTTTATTGGAACTGCCACGCATGTTTGCTTACATATTGTCCATGGCTGCTTCTGCACTGCAATGGCAGAGTCTAGCAGTTGTGACAGAAAGCACATGGCCTGCAAAGCAGAGAACAGTTACTATCAGTGTCTTTATGGAAAAGTTTGCAAACCTCTGCTCTAGTAGAAACCATTCTGTAATGTTCTTTCAATTGAGTATCTTGCCAGTTTCCATCTCGTGCGTAATTTCCATCTCATGACTCAAATCTGGCCCCTCACTTAACACTGGGTGATGAGATAAAAGCTGGGGGGCTTTTGGGTGTACTCTTTTATTCAGAAACCAAAATGTAATAAATGACCCAATGGCCCCCATAGTGTTCTTTTTTACTATTTTTTCCTCCCTGGAGTTTCAGCATTGTTCTCAAATCACTGTAAATCCCTTAAGTGGTATCTCTTGACAGTCCCGGATTTGACCTTTTGGAAGAATTAAGACAATTCTTACCCAATACAACTATTCCTAACCACATTCAGGGTTTTTTCACTTTATATTAGGAAAAATTCAAATAGACACAAAATATATAGAGTGAACAGTTAAGTCAAATTCCATACGCCCATCACCTAGGTTCAAAATTATTATCTTTGAGACTAATTTTATCTCATCTATACACTTTATTTCCCCCAGTCCCCACCCCCAAGCCATTTAAAACACATTGCAGGGGCGCCTGGGTGGCTCAGTCGGCTAAGCGTCCGACTTCGGCTCAGGTCGTGATCTCGCGGTCCGTGAGTTCGAGCCCCGCGTCGGGCTCTGTGCTGACAGCTCAGAGCCTGGAGCCTGTTTCAGATTCTGTGTCTCCCTCTCTCTGACCCTCCCCCGTTCATGCTCTGTCTCTCTCTGTCTCAAAAATAAATAAACGTTAAAAAATAAAAAGAATTAAAACACATTGCAGACATCATATCATTTCAGCCATAAATACTAAAAGTGGTTTTCAACACAGACCAATAGGTTATCAGTAATAAAAACTATACACTCCTTAATATCTGCAGACCTATAAGTCTGCTCAAATTCTGGTTTTATACTAGGTCTCTGCTTCTGGCATGACAATGTATACTACATTTTCCATCAAAAAAGTCAGTTTAAGAGAACATACTGTTCAAAAGTCCATTAGGAAAAGAGTTCAGAAACTGTTATAACAGTTCGTATCATGTGGTAGGAAGTGATTTCAATTACTCTACCAGTGAAGCTCCAGGGGTCAAGAATGAGAGTCTAAGTAATAAAGGAACATGGGGGAAGAAAGAAAGCTACCCAGGCCATGATGTGCCAACAAAAATAATAAATATAACATCTGCCATATATTCTTGAAAGATCCTATACCTGTTTGTTACTGAGACCATTATACATTTCCCAAGACTACAGTAATGATACAGCTGTTACTGTTGGAAGCTGTCTTTTAAGTGTGCAGGGAGAAGTTATAGTCTATCTTTTAAAGAAGCCAGCACAAGCTAACCATTTGTAGATGTTCTTGAAAGCCAGAAGTGTAATTTTGCTCTATGCAAAACAACTAAAAAAGATGTGTTGCTTGCTGGCTCCTCAAATATCCCCAAACACAACCTGTGGATAAGACAAAGTTAAGTATATTGCTTACATATTAACGAAGAACACAACCTCTGCAAAGCTTTGGTAATGTCTCTGTGGGGGAACGAATTCAGCATTAATTGAGAATCAGAGATTTAGTTCGCTGGGGAGCTTGATGAGAACTGGGTAAAGATTAAGAGACAATAGTCCAGGGTTGTCAAAAACAGCAGGCAAGGATTTTTCAGGCAAGACATTCCAAGAATCTTAGGATGCAGACTGTGTGTTGATGTTTTCCATTGAAGAATTGATGGGTCTTTTGAAAGTCACACCTGTGAAGACAATGGAATAGTAAAGTCATGTAAAGTAGATGGTTAGGTTATCTGTGGGTAGTGAGGGCAAAATAGGCATTTTAATTCCTTAGTGTCCAAACTGTGGGTAAGGGTTGGTAGTTTCAGTTCTCAACCTTTATCTTCAAGTCAAATAAGTTGTCTTCAAATAGGCCATGGTTAGGTAAATAAGCCATATATGAGATAATCTCTCCATATACATACACGTTTTTAATATAATGTAATCCATAGAGTGTCTAATTAGTCTACTAGATTTGTGGTGAAGGTGCCAGTAGAGACTGAAAATGATTCATTATGTATTTTTCTTCTTCATTTTGGAGTTCAGCCAATCTTTCATGTGGCTCCTGAGATGTGGCCCTACTTAACTTGCAATATCCTTAGAGTCTTCTTAGCAATTGTAGAGAACTTCCGGTCACTGCACCTGCAATCATTCAAAGTTCAGATGGTTAACCCAGACACATCATCAACTGTAGTAAAAGTTGGGTCTTTTATCTAATTCTCTCTCCCTAATGCTTACCCCTAATTACTTAGGACTCAGAAATGTTTTGTTTTGTTTTTTTTTTTTTTCATTCCTGTGTTATGCAGTATTTCTGAGATGTCATGGCCATTAACACTATGAAGCCTACCCAAGAGTTGCAATGTAAGGCTTAGAATTTAGTGCTTCTACTTCTCAGTTTTAATCCAATATTTCTGCACCATATTTCTGATACTGTTGAGAGATAGAAGCAGAAAATATTCACCTTTAGCCCAGAAGGCTGACCTATACCCTGCGTAGTTCTGATAAAGATCAAATACTGCTGGTTGCTACATCCTTAAAGAATTTCATGACTGCCTGTATATCTCACCAATAGTTAATATCGAACTGAATGATAAGCACCAAAGAAATCTTGAGAAAGTAGTTTTACAAGTAGAAATTTGAAGAAGCCATTTATGATCTAATACTCCCGGCACATTCCCTCCCCCTTGATCATAACCACCAGCTTCATACAGCAAAAGTGCAGGTCCTGTCTCTGTGCTACTTAAATGAACTTACTAAGTTGTACTGTCAATGTCTCAAGAATTCTTTCTTGGCTGTCATGCTTGATGACCCTGCAACAGTATCAACAGATGATGAATCACAGAAACACTTGGGAGGTCCGAAATCATCTTGCAGTTATATGAGTGGGAAAAATCCGAAAAGTTAAATTTCCAGCGTCATTTCCTGAAGTGATCATATCAATATGGCTAGTGTTCACCCATACTCCAGATGAGATTGTGCAGTATATATTCCCATCTACCCTTGAAAGAACAGAAAATCCAAGCTTTCTTTAGGTTGTTAGTGTTTTACTTAGAGTCTAATTCACCTGGAGGATTTGGTCTCTTAAATCGTAGGAGAACTAACTCCTGAGGTGAGACTCTTACCGATTTCTGAACCAATTTACCCTCAAGGCTCCAGTGGAGTAAGATCCTGGTTAATGTGAACATCTTCCACAGCAGCCCCTTCGGCTGCCTTACCCGACTGACTAATCTAGCTTTTCGCCCTAACAATCTTCCTCCACTAATAGACCATAGACTCTCAATTATCTGACCATCTGTTCTGTATTTATCTTGCACAACCTCTCACTCTCCCTAGTAGTCAGAGCCTGCTTCCAAACCGCCAACATTTCCCTGTTGATTGGCTCTTGACTTTCATATTAATGCATGCTCTATATAAGGGGCCACCAACTCTGTTCTTTTCTTGTGTAAGCAAACTACTTGCAATAAAATCCAAACTCAGCTTATCACAAATTGGCAACTCAGAAAGAATATCTGATGGGGAGAGAAGCAGGTCTCAAAGACTTTTAGACTTGTTCTTGGAGATTTCTCATTAATTTCCTCTGCTACTTAAAGAAGGTCTTGCTCCCAGGGTGCCTGGCTACCTCAGTCGGTAGAGTATGCAACTCTTGACCTTGAGGTGAGTTTGAACCCCACATTGAGTGCAGACATTACTTCAAAAAAAAAAAAAAAGGTGCTGCTTCCTCTTTGACATTTTCTTCCAAGATGGGACACAGGACTCTTTCCTTAATTCTCCATAGTGCAGCTAGACCCAGACTGAAAAATTAAAAATAATTTACTGAGTACTAAGAGTGAGAAGGTACTAACAGTGATAGAAATAACAGAAGTAACTTGCTAAAAAATAATCAATATTACAATATGCTATTTATCTATCTCCTACTGGGTGTTTATTGCAGAAATTTCTCTTTGCCTGGTTCCTAGTCTCTGCCCAGCCCCAGGTCTGCCTCAATGGAGCAAAGGTCATTCTCTTCTCACTACCTGGAAATAAACTATGCATGACTGGACTCTTTGGGGACCAGATGTAATTCCCAAAGGAGGATGAAAATTTTCTTTCCCATCTGCATAAGCCATGTTAAAGACAAAAACTGGGGGTGTTTGACTGGCTTAGTCAGTAGAATATGCAGCTCTTGATCTTGGGGTCATGGGTTTGAGCCCCATGTTGGGAGTAGACATTGCTTAAATAAATTAACTTTAAAAAATAAGACAAAAACTGAACAACTAAGGAGAATGATTTTATTCATACTATTGCAATAGGGACAGCATCTAGATCTGAAGATGAGTTTCTCAGTAGGGTGGATTCACCCTAGACATTTTAAAGAGAGCAGTAGCTAAGTGACAGATGGGGTGATTTGCTGTTGGAATTGTTTTGCAATCAGACAAAGTCTCAGTCATCTCAACAGGAAATTTTTATGTCTATGTCTAGCTAGCTTCAGAGGACATACTTTTTTTTTTAATTTTTATTTATTTAAGTAATCTCTATACCTAACATAGGGTTCAAACTCATGACCCTTGAGATCGAGTCACATGTTCTTCCAACTGAGCCAGCCAAGCACCCCAGAAGACACATACTTTTAATGTTAGCTAATCACTCATGAGACGAAGAATTAGAAATTGACTAGGGGCAAAAGGGGAAAGGTCTCTGTCTGGCCTTGTTAGTAGGTTCAGGCAATAGAGAAAAGCGATGTGTTTGACCTTGTCACATCACCTTTCCTCTTATTGAAGACAACCATAAAGTTGTCCTTAAATAACTGCAAGGGAAACAAAGCGATGGGGAATGTACAGATCTACGCCTTTGTCATTCCAGATTTGATCTTGGTACTTAAAGCTCAAATTCAGCCTCTGAGTGAGAAGTTAGTTGGAAGTGGAGTTGTTTTGGAGCCTGATGGATCATACACATTTTTGAATCATATTTTGAGACAATAACTACATAGTAGCATTTAAGACTGTGGACAGGATGCATCATTTAACTGTAAGGCATAAGATTACAAGAAGGGTGAGTAATTCTTGCAATATATCCCAAATCCAGGATCCTAGATTTCCATTTCCCATCCAGAACAACATGTCTGATAGGCCATTTGGATCAACTTTTAGAGAGCCAAATAGCCTTTTCCTTGAGTTTAGTGGTTGACTATTCTACTTGGTGTGTGATGTTAATCCAAGTGCAACAAGATGTTTTGGCTATGGAGCAGACGCCTCCCTGACCATCTGGGAAGAGGTTGAGAGCTATATGATTGTCTATAACAACAGGAGCCAGTGAGTTTAAGCTTATTTGTTGTGTTTCTATGGCAGAAATGGTATCATTTATTACTTCCGTATGGGTTTGGAGACCTTTCTATTTTTTCCAATTTATAATTTCCATAGTGGATATAATAGCCTCCACAGCACACATAAAGGGAGAATTAATGACCTCTCTATGAACTCTCCTGAATAACTTATATTTGCCTCATTTTGAAGTGACCATTTAAATCTCCAGATGGACACATGGCCAACAGGTGTACTAGTGATTTTAAATAACTGGAAGTCCCAGATAAGGTTTCTGAAGATGTAAGGGAAAAAATGATGTGGGGAAGGCAGGTGTAGGCTTGCTACCACATAAAATGTAATATACTTGGCAGGGGGACACAGGCACTTTGGGGGGTGTAGTAATTAATAATAATAGTTGTAGTTCACCATTGGGTAGATCTGGCAGGAGGCCATAGTCATTACTTAGAATTCAACAAAGTTTGCAGGGTTAGTTGAAAAGTAGTGAAGGAGAAGATGGTTATCAGAAATGAAAGTGCTGATGTGTTTTTTTTCTTATACCTGTTATGGGCAAAGTAGAGTCATGAGTTTTGGAGATTTTTAAAAAATTTTTGTTAACATTTATTCATTTTTGAGACACAGAGTATGAGTGAGGGAGGGTCAGAGAGAGAGGGAGACACAGAATCCAAAGCAGGCTCCAGGCCCTCAACTGTCATCACAGAGCACAACGTGGGGCTTGAACTCATGGACTGCGAGATCATGACCTCAGCTATAGTCAGATGCTTAACCGACGGAGCCACCTAGGTGCCTAGAGTTTTGGAGATTTTAAGAGATGTCTTGATTATGTTGGGAATTGCTGAGAAGTTGGGGTTGATGAAGTGGAAGTGGTTGAATTACCCATATAGACCATTAAGGAGAAAGTCTCCCTGGGATGTGTTGAAGGCAATGGAGTGTCCACCCCAGTGGTCAGGTGATGGATGGGTTGAGAGTGTAGGGACAGTTGAAACAAAAAAAAAACAGAACAAATTGAATGAGGGAGATTTGTTCTCTTTTTGTTTATATGGTGAGACAGGACAGGACAGAACAAAGGGGGGGCAAAATCATTTCAAGGTATTGTGTAATAAGGGGAGCATTGGTTCCAAGATTGATGGAAATAGAAGAAACAGTTTGACGAAGAGTAGACAAAGAAGGCAGGGATTAAGCAGGGAACCCCTGGAGGATCTTGTTTTGGAATCTGGGGTTGAAGCTGACCACCTTTTGATGCTCTGTGCCTGTTTGGTGGGGCTTGGGAAAGCAGGGTACTTCATGCTATTCTCTGCTTCTAGGAGCTCTTGAAAGAGCCTTGGTTTAAGGTCTTCTGTTGGATCAGATTTCTATTTAGGTGAGGCTGCCGTCTTCCTTAATTGTGCAACATGAGCTCAAGGTTGTATTCCTTGTAGATTTGCAGCAATACTGGTGGTTAGAAGGACAGAGTTAGGTCCTTTCTACTTGGATTCAGGATCAGTTTTTCAGACCTGTGTTTCCCAGAAAACTAGGTATCACCTGAAAATCATGTAAAGGCTGAGGTGGGAACTCTGGGCGAAAACAGAATTGACCTGCTAGTCATAAGTATGAGTGTATTTAATAAGACCTGGGCAGTATTTAAGGTTATTGGATTGAATCATATTAGATCTCCTAAGGTCCAAGAGGGATAGTAGATCTTCCCTGTCCTGACTAACTATTTCGTAAGGGCTGAAGTGGGAGGAGCAAATAATGATCAGAGATAAAGGCATGACTTTGAACCCAGGCAAACGCGAGTTCCTCGGGGAATTTGGTTGTTTTGGCCCATTCCTTTTTCCAGAGAATGGTAAGAAGGATGCAGTTTTGTGAGAGTAGAAGTATCTGTTGAACATTAGTGAGTTGAGTGCCTCTATTACTAGAGGGGAACCAAGGGACTGCCCAAGTGGTTATTCTTAGCTACAATGGTGGCAGTGCCTATTTTCAAGGAAAAGCTTCCAACCATCCTGAAAACATGCAGACTATGGTTTAGAACATATTCCTATCCATGAAATATTAAGAATTGAATAAGATCCATTTACCAGTGGAGAAATGAGACAGAAGGAGCTGGCTCTCATCCTTGTCCCACATTTACATTTTTACCAGGATTCTGTTCCTGGTAGATTGAGCCAGTGGAGGTTACCTACTCAATATGAAGGCAGGTGCACTCCCACTAATATTTGTGCAGGAGAACTTTATTTCCTTTGCCATAGTGTCTAATCTCACAGAGGTTATGGACTAAATTGCAGGCAAGAGAAGAGGACAGACCAAAGCAGGTGTTTCCAAAGCTAAAAATAAATAAAGATAGAAATCCCCCCTGTTTATAATTAGCCTTTTCAACTTCAGGTGCTACCAGTTCCTATGCCTTAAATTCCTTAAGAGTTTCTGTGTCTAAAGGAGATTGAACAAGAGGGGCAGGGAGGGTAGTTGAGAAAGAGGGGTCTTGGAAAGCAGTTGTGTTAGTGTATTTGTCAACCAAGGAGTTTACTTTCAGGAGTCTGTCTACTAGTCTGAGGTTTGATTTTAAGAATTTTTCTTGGAATTCCTGGGAATTACAGATTTTTATCATGTCCTTGTCATCAATGTCTGAGGGCCTCTAAATGTTTATGTCTTTTGGCTGATCCTGTTACAGAATGATCTTTCTAGGAGATCCCATTTGGTTTATGTCTCAAATTAGGTAAAGAGTGGGAATATGAAATAAAGGCTTGATCCCAAGTCATCAGCATGAGTTAGTTTGACATAAAGGATATATTTTGTAGAAATGTAATATTGTCTTTCTGAAAGGGGGCCATCAGATCATCTTGGGTGTAAAACACTTAGAAGAAATTTTCATGACCTTATTACTTAAACTTATGTCAGGTAGCATGGGACAAATACAAACAATGAAAGACTGTAAAAGGGTTCTACCACATTCTGGCCTACTTGATGTTATTGGCCCAAGGTCACTTCAGGCTAAGGGCTCCAGAAGCATTCAAAATGCATATCAAGAATTCATATTGATTTTGCAGTCTGATACCAAAAGAACTTCTTGGGTTAGACTCTCTCTCTCAAAATGGCTCTAAGTGCTTATAATTACATTTCAAACATCTGCTGCAATAATCAGGTCTGTGCTAGTTTTTGCAACACATGGATTGACAGACACCATCCTTACTGACAATAGTTCTGATTCAACCTCAGCATGAGTGGTGAGAATTTGTAGTTGGGAACCTTATCTGAGCTGTCACCATTATGTCTTATCAACTCGAAGCAAATGGCCATCCCCAGATGGATGGTGCAGTCTACTAAGGTTGCCTTAAATAAGAATGTTGGAAGAACTGGGCTCCAATGTTCCCCAGATTTTGTTTTGGCCCCAGGGTTAACATTTTCATTTTCAACAACTGGAATTGAATTTTCTGAATTAATTATTGGGGGGAGGAAAGGAGGTGGTGATAATTCAAGACATGTTATGATGGTCTCACCTAGAGCAGAAGTCAGTCTACCATCTATTTTTACGAAGTCCACAAGCTAAGGTGGTTTTTGCAGTTTTAAATGGATAGAAAAAAATCCAAAGAAGAATAGCATTTCATGACACATGAAGATTATATGAAATCCCAATTTTAGTGTCCATAAATCAAGTTTACTTGGAACACAGTGGCACTCATGAATTTATGTTTTATCTATTGCTACTTTCACCATGGTAGTTGTAACAGACACTCTAGCTAGCAAAGGCTGAAATATTTACCACTTGATTCTTTACAGAAAAAATTGGCTGGCCCCTGCTCTAGCATGCTGAAGACAAAGAAAAACTCCCTCTGGAAATCAGTTCCATATTTTTACCTATTTTTGCCAACGGGCAAAATTTTGCTGGAGACTATAAAGGACTAGACTAGGTATTTATCTTTAAAAGACATATATGGGCAAAAGGCCCCAATTCAACGATTGATTGATAAGATCTTCTTCCATGATGACTTGGTAACAACAGCATCCTTAGAAGTGCCTCCTCGGATGCCATTAGCATGGAATATTTAGCTCCGTCTTCTAAAAGCTGAGTAGTGACACAAAAGAAAAAAACTAATTTTCCTGGATTCCTGCAATCGCTCTAGAGAAGTCAGCTGGAATTGCCATACTTTCTAGTAAAACTCAGAGACAATGTCATAAAAAGCTGTGCCATAAAGGAGAAAAGGGTTCTGTTAACTCACTAGTAGGGCAGGGGGGTGGAGGCTAGAATGTGGCTGGTGTGGTATGCAGGACAGGTGATTTTGTGCTTTTAGTGTTACTGCTTGTAGTAACTTTGGTGTTTAAATTGGTGGTCAGCATCTTTGGTGTTCTAGAAGGCAATTTAAGAAGGGTTAATTTAAAATAGATATTGTTCTTGATAAATAACGAATCTTCCTGTCTCTAAGTGATCTTATTAACTTTGTAAAACAAGGAGAAAGTAAATGATCATAGGGACTAATCAGCAATCCCTATTATTACATTATTCATTTTTGAAAGGCTTTATTCTACTTGTCTTTCTTTCTCTGCTGCCTTCTCTCCTCCCATACATTTAAAAATTGACTTCTTGGGGCGCCTGAGTGGCTCAGTGGGTTAAGCCTCCAACTTCAGCTTAGGTCATTTTCTCTTCGTTCATGAGTTTGAGACACTATAGGCAGTGGGGAGCCTGCTTTGGGTCCTCTGTCCCCTCTCTCTGCCCCTCCCCCATTTTGTGAGCTTGCGCGCGCGCGCTCTCTCTCTCTCTCTCTCTCTCTCAAAAATAAATAACATTAAAAAATTTTTTTGGGGCGCCTGGGTGGCGCAGTCGGTTAAGCGTCCGACTTCAGCCAGGTCACGATCTCGCGGTCTGTGAGTTCGAGCCCCGCGTCAGGCTCTGGGCTGATGGCTCGGAGCCTGGAGCCTGCTTCCGATTCTGTGTCTCCCTCTCTCTCTGCTCCTCCCCCGTTCATGCTCTGTCTCTCTCTGTCCCAAAAAAAAAAAAAAAAAAAAAAAAATGTTGAAAAAAAAAATTTTTTTTAAGTTGACTTCTTTGGGATAGATGCTCACCAATCCCTTTTCCTTTCTCACTTTAATTTTTCTACTTAGGAAAGTTCATCTTCACCTATGCTTCAAATAAAATGTTTATGCTCTAACTTAAAAAAAAAATTAACCTCCAGTCCTTGCTGAAAACTCCAGACTGTAACAGTGCCTTCTCAACACTGCCACCTGAATGTCTAAAAGAGACTTCAATCTCAACATGTCCAGCAAACACTCCTGATCCTCCCATGCAAATTGGTCTTCCTCCAGGGCTTCCTGTCTTGGTAAATGTCATCCCTATGCAGCTTGGCAAACCAAAAAACTGGGACTCATCCTTGACATCCCCCTCTCCCTCCGTCCAAATAAGCATGCCCTCCGTCCAAATAAGCAAAAATGAGGCTCGTAGTTTCTTAAACATGGTGTCAGTCATAGATACCCACCTCTCTTTACCTCCATTCCCATCCTCCTAGTTTAAAGCTACCAGAATAATCCCTCATCTCTGGCTACAGACACCTAATTTTGTCTTTAGACACCATAATCTTTTCGTATGCTGTTTCCATTCCCCTCCAATCCCCGTGCAGGAGCCAAAAGAAGCATATAAAACTGCAACTTTTATTGTGTCTTCACTCTTCTTTAAATCCTTCGATGGCTTCCAACTGTTATTAAGGTGAACGACATTCCTAATGACCAAAGCCACAAGCGCTGCAAGATCTGACCTCTGCCCGCCTCACACGTCTCTTGGGATGGCAATCTTCCCTCCGTTACAGTCCCTGCCAAATTGGTCTTTTCTCATTTTCCCAAATGTTCTATTTTCTTTCAGGCTGCAGGAGCCTTCCACAGACAGCTCTCAGTTCAGCTATAACGTTACTCACGGTAGAACCGCCTGAAGACCACTAACTCCATCAGAGATATAAAGCCATTGAGCCTCAGAAGGGTTCAGGTCCTCAGTCTCCACCCCTAAGCTCCCAGGAATCTCCTTTGATCCTATGCAAATTTACCCACCTTGCCCTCAGAGAACTGATCTACATTTGAAGGGATATTAAAAAGAGCAGTTTTGTTCAAACCATTTAAAAAAAAAAACGGTGCGGGGAGGTGGGGCTTCCCTGACAAGGGGTACCTTCTTCCGTTACAGTTTTTACACATCCACCTTTAGAAGTCTTCCTTCAAGACAACCTTCCTGGAACAAGTAAGACATATTCTGTGATGCTTTGCTGTCTACTGCTGCCAGAAAATTGAAAAACATATTTACAGTTTTTGCTCAGTCTGTTTCTAAAATCGGTCTTTTTTTTTTTTTTAGTCTGCCTTTTTAATAAAAGGTAAATGCATGTATAAAACTTTTAAAAATCGAATAATAAACAAATTTACACGATGAAATGTAAGTTTCTTCACTGCTGATCCTTTTCCCAGAGGTAAGATTTCATTACTTACCGTTTCTTTATATTCTTCCAGAAATACTGTATGTATACACAGCATAAAACACACACACACACACACACACACACATACACACACATTTATTTATAGAAATGGGGTCCACTATATCCCTCTTTTCACCTAACTAGGAGATCAGCACACAGCGGCTTTCTCATTTCCTTACTTCAAGACTTCACTTGAAAGGAAGTGTCTTCTAGGTGATAGGTTGGAGATGGTAGCTAATACCATGGTGATAAGCATTTTGCGATTTTTAAATGCATTAAATTATCATACTGGCACCTTAAACTTACACAATGTTATGCGTCAATTACATCTCAATAAACCTGGGACAGGAAGCAAAATGGTTTTTTGTTCTATCAATTGATAGTGCCTCTAATCACTTAGGAGAACAGTTGACTTCTCCAAAAGTCATCGGATATTATCTAACTCTGATTTTTTTTCCAGTTCGAAGGGTAAAAATTAGTATCTTGATATTTTTTTTTTTGTAGGTTGCTTTGATTGCATTTCTTATTATTAGTGAGGCTGGGGCACCAGGGTGGCTCAGCATTGGACTTCAGCTCAGATCCTGACCTCATGGAGCATGAGTTCGAGTCCCGATTTGGGTTCTGTGCTGACAGCTCAGAGCCTGGAGTCTGCTTCAGTTTCTGTGTCTCCCTCTCTCTCTGCCCCTCTCCTGCTCAGGCTGTGTGTGTCTCTCTCTCTCTAAAGATAAACATTAAAAAAATTATTAGTGAGGTTGAGCATTTGTTTTAATGTTTATTTTTGAGAGAGAGACAGTGTGCACGCGCTTGTGGGGAAGGGGCAGGGAGAGAGGGGGACAGAGGATCCAAACTAGGCTTTTGAGTTGACAGCAGAAACTCAAATTCCCAAACCTGAGTGGAAGCTGGATGCTTAACCTACTGAGCCACCCAGGCGCCTGAGGCTGAGTATTCTTTCATATCATACTTTCATATCATATCATACCATATATTTATCCTTTTGTGAAGTAGCTATTCAGATATTTCACCTGTTTTTCTTAAGTAGTTGAATGTTTTCTCACTAATTTGTAAGTTTTTTATATTTCATTATCCCTCTAACACATGTATGCACACACATACACCTAGGTGTTTATATACCTGCATATAAATGTCATTTTTAAATGTGTTTTATGATTATATATATTTTAAGTTTATCTTTTAATTTGAAAGAGAGGCAGTGTGAGCGTGAGAGGGGGAGAGGGTAGAGGGAGAATCCCAAGTAGCTCCGTGCTGTCAGCTTGGAGCCCCGTGCGGGGCTGGACCTCATAAACCGTGAGATCGTGACTGGAGCCGAAATCAACAATCAGACGCCTAAGCAACAGCCACCCAGGGGCCCCATGATTATATTTTTATATTTAAATCTTTGATGTCTCTTTTATGAAAGAGAGGGATTTGGTGATAAGCAGTGAGTAATGATAGCTGGTAAGTTTTAAATAGCAATTATCCTTTTACCAAAGGAATTTAAGGAGTTTACAACAGTGATTAAGTGAGTATGTGTTTGTCCTCTCTATCTAACAACAAATTCCTTGGTGGTAGTGGCCAAGGCTATTTTATTCATTTAATTTGTCCTTAGCATTCAGAAAAGTGCTTCACACGCAGCAGACTCAGGAATTATATTCATTCATTTATTTGATAAAATGAATACATTCCTAAAATAGCACTTAATTTTAAAATTATGTTAGTAACTCATATACATTATAAAACATGGAAAATAACAACAGTATAAAGAGAAACATAAAGAACATGTTCAAATTTGCTTGCAAGCCATCCAGAAATAACTGTGACTAACATTCAGCGAATTGTCCTTCCTATCATTTTGTCTATGTCATATACTATTGGGGTAAAGATAGCATAGCAGACAGTTTTGTTTTTTCTGCCATCAAGTATGTATTTGGGGAACTCACCTTATCCCACACTTGTTCAGTATGTGTGTTTTCTTTTTCTTTTTTTAAAGTTTATTTTATTTTTTATTTGTTTTAAAGTTTATTTTGTGTATGTGTGAGAGAGAGCGCGCGCGCAGGGGAGGGGCAGAGAGAAAGGGAGAGAGAGAATCCGAAGCAGGCTCCATGTTCAGTTTGGAGCCCCCCTCGGGGCTCGATCCCATGACTGTGAGATCGTGAACTGAACTGTTATCAAGAGTTGGTCGCTTAATGGAGTGGGTCACCCGGGCACCCCTCTTTTTTTCTTTTAATGAGTTGTTCTAAAACTCGGTTTCCTTCCTTCCTTCCTTAGCAAAGTACAATTGACACACATTACGTTAGTTTTAGGTGAGGTAAGTGTATTTTCAACCCAGACTAGGTTAGTTAGTCCCTCTCCTGGGAATGCTGGGAAAGGGGATTGTTTTGTTGCTATTTTTATTTTTTACTGGGATTTTACAGTAATGTGAGGTTGATAGGAAGGTGGAGCTGTTGGTGGCTCTCCAACTGCAGGGTGAATAGTTCCTGCCCACAGAACAAAGCCCACAGAGTGCAAAGAGATGGAGAGAGAGACCTGGGAACATTGCTTCAGAACCTAGATCCAGCTATGCCTGAAACAACTTCCTATTTATGTGAACCAATATGTTCCTTTTTGGTTTCACCTAGTTGGAGTTGTGTTTCTGTCACTTTCACCTGAAATAATTGTAACTAAAATAGGGGTAGTTTCGATAGAATTTCATGGTGCTATGGGCAGGGACCTACAAACACCTGACTCCTGACTTCCTCCTTTCAGACTTCTGGAGGGAGGAGGTTAGGGATATGAATACACAAAGAAAAGAAGAATAAAATCAGAAAATATTTTTAGCTCACTGGGTAATGAATAATTCCTGAGGGGATCAGGTAAAAGTGAGTCAGGGACTGGACAGTGCTCTAGACAGAATCTCTCTCTTCCCTTGAGACTCTATATATTGCAATATTAGCTGTCAGAGAGGTTGTTTTTATTTTATATCCCCATCAGATGGGACTGAGTTTTATATAATGAAGATTAGAGAAGCTAATTAAGTGGATTTAGAATTTAATATACAGAGGTTTTACAGCCAAACAGGCTCCAAATAGATGAGTAACTTTTCCTGATAGGGACAGACAGGAGTCATACTATTGGAATTTTATCATTTATAATCTAGCAATGATAGCATGATATGTTCATATAGTTTTAAGAGGTAAGTGCAAGTATGAGAAATTTCAATGCACAGTCAACTGAGCTGAGAGCTGAGTTCATAAATAAAAGTTTTCCTTAAGTTTCCATACGGCAACTCGGTTGCAGTTATTTGATCGTCATGAAAGACAAATTCATGAATGGAGAAATGTTATCCATTCTTTGGATTATTTTTTCATCCATCGATTCATTCAACAAATATTTATGGAGTGCCTATGGAATACTAGGCATTGTTCAGGTGCTGGGCTTACAGTAATACAGAAGACAAAGGCATTTCTTTCTTGGAACAGACATTCAGAAGCATCTCAGTTATATTGAACTGAATTTGGAATGTACATACATCTGGGCACCTGGGTGGCTCGTTGAGTGTCTGACTCTGTATTTCAGCTTGGGTCATGATCCTGAACTGTGTTGGACTCCATGCTGAGCATGGAGCCTGCCTGTGATTCTCTCTCTCTCTCTCTCTCTCTCTCTCTCCACCCCCCCCATCGCCACTCTCCCCCACTCTCTCACATTCCTTTCTCTCTCTTAGAGAGAGAGAGAGAGAGAGAGAGAGAAGATACGTGTATCTGTATGATGAGGAGTGTTCACTTGCAGAGAGATGAGGACAATTGAGGTAATTACCTGGATAAATAGAACTGTAAAACTCAGTCCGTGTGGAGAACACAGGCTTGCTTTTTCCTGAATTTTCTGTATGATTCCTCCCTCAATTCTTCATTTTGCCTTCCTATTAGAATCACTGTCTAAAAATGTCCACTGCACTAATTTTGCTGGAATCTAGAGATTCAGAGATGAAAGAAGCTGTATATATGTAATTGTAATGTGGTGTTATTAACAATGAGATGCTTTTGCAGCTTCTAATGTTTATAATGATATGTTATGGTTACATAGAAAGTTTTTCCCAGTGATTTCTTCCAGGCATTACTTCTTTGCCTGTCCAATATTCCTAGAATATAGGAGGTAATTATCAGTCCCTCGATTTTGCAGGTAGAGAAACTGAGACATTAAGTGAGTGACTTATTTAAATCATAACTTGTGACCAGATTATAAGAAAGTCTCATTATAGGCTTATAAGGGAAACCAACCATACCTGCAGTCTTTCCAGTTCTTCTGTTCTGGATTTTATTTGAACCAAAGGTATGACCTGAGATACCTCTGTACAGCCTGTAGGTTTCAGCTTCTCCATCTGGAATATGAGGCAATGGGCTAGATTCAGGTTCAGTAGGTTCAATAGGCACCGATCGTGCAACTCATGTGCCAGGTGCCTTCAGTGTTGTCATACTTAATTAAATTAAATTTTAAATTAAATTTATATTAAATCTTGCAACAGATGAAGAAATTCAGGCACCAAGATGTTAGGTAAGTTGCCTAAGGTAACCCAGCTAAGGATAGAGTCGGTATATTAATCCAGACTTCCTGACTTCACTTTTTCCTCCGTATTTTCACACTTCTTCTGTATTTTAGCATGCTATAGAGTTATACAAACTATACATGCATTTTGACTCATTGACATATAAACTAAAACAGTCCTGTTACCCCAAATGCAGGTAACGTAAGGAGAGCAATAACTAATATATCTGAATTAAAAGTTAAAAATTTGACTGAGTTTATATAACCTAATTTTATGATTTAGCAATGTTTGAGGCTTTTGGGTGACATAGGAGGGTGTTTAGAAATGTGTTACAAAAAAAAGCACGTTACAGAAATCCAAATACCACAATGTTCAATGTGTTATCGATATACTGATTCAGAGGTTGATTCAAAGTAATGATTATTTTGTTGAGAAATGTATAACTTCAAATATATCTTCCCATTCTGTACAGCTCAACAAATGGATTTTGACATGTTAACTAACACTAAGGAAGAAGGAAGCTACTGGGTTCTTAAAAATATAGATGGAAATTTATGACTGACCTATCTCCTACTATGTCTATGATTAATAGTAATTGGTGGATAGGTTTTGACCATTATAGTTGGCACATAGGACTAAAACTTGTAATAACATAAATAGGTGATATAACAAGGCAGGTTATTTACATCGTCTTTGGGAGGTAGGTCTCAGGCAATACTGCTATTTGAAGAAGCTAGCCACATCTCTGGTGTGAGCTATATTTCTAAATTTCCCCAAAGTCTGTTGTTTCATCTGTCATGTAATGTGTTTTCTGTGTTATTTTAAAACATTTAATTCTGCTATAAAAACAGAAAAACAAGGAGAGTAGATGACACTAAGTAGAGAAGCAAATCACTTATGAGACATGATAGATTCAGGAAAGGAAAGGAGAGAACATGAGCAGAAAACAGACAAAAATGATGGGACAAATGAGAAAATGACTTCTAGGCAGAAAAGGATTGAAGAACTGAGGATGCACCAGATATTTATGGTTCAATAAACAGGGGTGGCATATAAGGCACTCAATATTTATCGGGTTGAGAACCAGCTACCCACTGGCGATACCCAATCTGACCCTGCGTGTCCTCTGTCCAAGCAGCACAGATAAGACCCACAGCTGCTTAGCAGACAAGTCGTAACTGTGCTCAGGCACAATTGTCCCCACATCCCTCTAATAGAACAAGGGAGATGCTGGCCCCAGATACATTCCGTCTGTTGGATCTCTTTGCTCAAACTTCAGCTCTGCTCCTTGTAACTATACCAGCAGTGGGAAGATTGATTTGTCTGAGTTAGAAAACAGACAGACGGATAGACGGACTCCAACAGTTCAAATGAACACCATGTGGCCCAGGGTCCAGAGGGTGTTCCATCTGTCACATTTTATTCTATGTGGGTTGACCAACCCCACCTCTTTCCCCTGCTTCTCACCAAGTGCTTTATCATATTTCTTTTTAATTTTTTTTTGAGAGAGATAGAGACAGGAGGAGAGGGTAGAGGGAGAGAGAATCCCAAGCTGGCTCCACACTCAACAGGGAGCTCAACGCAGGGCTTGATCCCACGACCCTGGGAAACCAAGAGTCAGACACTCAACCGACTGAGCCACTCAGGTGCCCCTCTCACCAAGTGCTTTAAATGAATGTAATCAACTGCGTGATTTGAGTGTCTTTAGCTGAATGGTGGGCCTTCCACAAAACTCTGTGTAACCGACCTCATCGTGTGTTTGGAGACTACTAGGTAATTCCTCACATGGCACGGCTGGCCAATTTTTGCCTCATATTTCTTCTTTGTATTTACAACTGATGGTAATTACACTGGAATGGGCAAAGAATATACTATTTCAGAAAGATATTTGGTCATCTAAAGAGAGCATTTAACTGTCACGGCGATACATTCCAATAATAGTCTGGCTGCAGCAGACAAACAAGAAAAGAATTCATGGTTCAGCAGGATAAAATCATAGTGCTTAAAAGCTGGTTCTAGTTCAAACTCATTTCAAAAGATGAGATTTAGTGACTTGTCGAAGATCACTATTTCTAGTAACTAGTAAGCCAGAACAGGAGCCAATGCTGTCTAAAGAGGCTAGGGGGTGATTTGAGACACTACTGCTGTTCCTATCTGGGTCCTGGGTAATGACTGAGCATGCGTTCCAGCACAAGTTATGTAATGACTAAAAATATAAACTACAGCTGTGAGTTTAATGGATTAACATTATGTGTGTTTTTTTAATGTTTATTTATTTTTGAGAGAGAGAGAGAGAGAGAGAGACAGAGGGTGAGTGGGGGAGGGGCAGAGAGAGAGGGAAACACAGAATCCGAAGCAGGCTGCAGGCTCCGAGCTGTCAGCACAGAGTCCGACTTGGGGCTCGAACCCACGAACCGTGAGATCATGACCTGAGCCAAAGTCAGACGCTTGACCAACTGAGCCTCCCAGGAGCTCCAATAGATTAACACTAAATAATGCAAAAATATACAGAGAATGTCTGTTTATTAACAGGGTTTATAGAGGTGTCACTGAGACATTTCAAGTCCCTAAAATTGCTCTTCTTTCCCAAATAGCTGTCAACTTAATCATGACATTACACATTGCCCTTTGATTCTAGAAGGCTGAACTTTAGTCAGCCTCAAGTTAGTTGATTTTAGCTGGACATTCTTGCCCAGTTATCAAAAATATTTAATTCACAAAAGCTTTTACTCACCAGCTAATGCATATGAAGAACCGTATTGGATGTTTGGAACATGAAAATGACCAAAATTTAAGCTATTGAATCAACAAACACTTTGGATTTCCTTCCATGTGCCAGACACTGTTCTAGGAACTAGAAAACCACAGTAACCATGCATTAAGCCAGAGAATATTCATTACCAATAAAAATAAGGCTTGATTGCCAGCCCAAGTATGATCTCAATGACCCAAATGGTGGTTTTCTCTTTCCGATTCCTCCTATTATTTTGGAATTTTCCTTCAGACTTCTTGCCTAGTGGTCACAAAATACGTGCTTCAGCTCCAGGTCTCCTGTCCCCACAATATGATCTCTAAAGCAGGGAGAATGAGGGTGGTGGGAGAGATATTCTCTTATAAGTATCACACAGGGCCCCTGCCTTGGTGGCTCGCTGGGTTAAGCATTGGACCTCAGCTCAGGTCATGATGTCACAATTCATGAGTTGAGGCCCTGCATGGGGTGACCTTGAGCCCTGCTTGGGGTGAACACAAGCCCCACTTTGGGTGAGCCCTGCTTCTTTTTCTCCCTCTCTCTCCCTCCCTCTCTGCCCCTCATGGGATTCTCTCTCTCTCTGCCCCTTACTCATTTGCACCCTCTTTGTCTCAAAGCAAGAAAGAAAGCAAGAAAGCAAGAAAGAAAGCAAGAAAGCAAGAAAAAGTCTGTCACGCAGACAATTCCTGTCCTGAGGTTTCTCTGCAGACATCCCCTCACATTGGTGTTGACGAGGAGAACTTTCTGTGATGTTGAAACTATTCTATAGTCTGTGCTGTCCAAAATGGTATTCACCAGCCACATATAGGTAGTGGGCACTTGGGTTGTGGCTAGCATGTTGAAGGAACTGAATTTTTAGTTTAATTGTAATTAATTAAAATTTAAATACTCACATGTATCTAATGTCTACCATATTGGACAGCATAACTTCTGATTCTTTTTGGCTAGAATGAGGTCACCAAAAGTTTGGGCAAGGGAGGCAGGGAAAATGATTAGCTTTTTCAGTCTCTAAGGGAGAAAAGATTTGGGAATGGATGCTTGGCAGAAGCAAGTGTCTGTGATAAAAAGGAGATAAGACAGTGTCATAGAGCTGGTGTCATGTGGGAGACTAAGGACAGAAAAATGTAAACAAATAAATTTTATTTTTTTTTCAACGTTTTTTTTTTTTTTTTTTTTTTTTTTT